>NC_086153.1:268469534-268772564 GCF_035149785.1 Candoia aspera | reverse complement strand
ATTTTCTTCCAGCACCAAAGTTCAAAAGCATCTATCTTCCTTTGCTCAGCCTTCCTTATGGTCCAGCTCTTGCAGCCATAAGTTACTACAGGGAACATCATTGCTTTAACTACGCAGACCTTTGTTGTCAGTGTGATGTGTCTGCTCTTAACTATTTTACCAAGATTTGTCATTGCTCTTCTCCCAAGGATTAAGCGTCTTCTGATTTCATGGCTGCAGTCAGAGTCTGCAGTAATCTTTGCACCTAGAAATACAAAGTCTGTCACTGCTTCTACATTTTCTCCCTCTATTTGCCAGTTATCAATCAAGCTGGTTGCCATAATCTTGGTTTTTTTGAGGTTGAGCTGCAAGCCAGCTTTTGCACTTTCTTCTTTCACCTTCATCATAAGGCTCCTCAGTTCCTCTTCGCTTTCAGCCATCAAAGTGGTATCATCTGCATATCTGAGATTGTTAATGTTTCTTCCAGCGATTTTAACTCCAGCCTTGGATTCCTCAAGCCCAGCTTGTCGCATGATGTGTTCTGCATACAAGTTGAATAGGTAGGGTGAGAGTATACAGCCCTGCCATACTCCTTTCCCAATCTTAAACCAGTCCGTTGTTCCGTGGTCTGTTCTTACTGTTGCTGCTTGGTCCTTATACAGATTCTTCAGGAGGCAGACAAGATAACTTGGTATCCCCATACCACTAAGAACTTGCCACGATTTGTTATGGTCCACACAGTCAAAGGCTTTAGAATAGTCAATAAAACAGAAATAGATGTTTTTCTGAAACTCCCTGGCTTTTTCCATTATCCAGTGGATATTGGCAATTTGGTCCCTAGTTCCTCTGCTTTTCTAAACCCAGCTTGTACATCTGGCAATTCTCGCTCCATGAATTGCTGAAGTCTACAGCTTTAAATGCACCTGGAAGCAAATGGGCAACCAGTGAAGCTTGCAGAATAGAGCTATTGCACGGGCATACCAAGGCATGTCCATAATTGCCTCTACTGCCGCACCCTGGATCAGATGAAGCTTCTGAGTAGTCTTCAAGGGCAGCCCTACGTACAGCATGTTGCAATAGTCAAGGAACAAGGTAACTAGGGCATAAGTGACTGTCTGAAGGGTCTCCCAATCCAGGAAAGGGCACACCTGGCACACAAGATGAAGCTGTGCAAAGGCCTTCCTGGCCACAGATGCCACTTGCCCATCAAGCAGGAGCTGTGAGTCCATGAAGGCTCCCAGATTGTGCATCACTTTTGAATGTGGAACTGCAAACCCCATCCAAGATCAAAGATGGAATATCCCTAGAACCAGGTGTCCCCAATATCCACAGCTATTACCACAGCTACATAGTTTTCATAAGACTGGGTTGAAGACAGTTCCTCTCCCTCCAGGCCCACACAACCTCCAGGCACTGGGATAGAACCTCAATATTCTGTAATTAGAATTGAATCTGGGTACCTTCTGAGTTTCCTTGCTTTATGCTACCTATTCCTTATATTATTTAGACTGTTTCCTAACTTTGGTAACTTTGAAAAATGAGGACCAACTCCCATAATTCCCTAACCAGTATGGCCATTTCTGAGAATTCTGAGAGTCTACATACCTGGAAGCTGCAAAAATGGGAAACTGATCTAGACTATCTAATCAGTCACAAGATTTTTATTAGAAATCCTCAACCCTCTGGTATCTAGCAGATATCCTCTAGTATCTGTTTCCATGCCTGCCCTAGAGCAGGGGTTCTTAACCTCTTTTGTGCCATAGACCCTTTTGAGAGTCTAGTGAAACCTACAGACCCTTCCTCACAAAAAATGTATTTAATTGCATAAAATAATATACTTAGATATAGACTGTATTACAAAGGAAAGAAATTATGCTCAAATAAAGTTACCAAAATGTATTTATTTATATATTTACACACACACACACACACACACACAACACACACACCTACATACTTCTTTATTAATACAGCAATGGGCTAGAAACCAAGAGACTGAGAGTTCTAGTCCCGCCTTAGGCCTGAAAGCCGGCTGGGTGACCTTGGGCCACTCTCTCTCAGCCCAACCCACCTCACAGGGTTGTTGTTGTGGGTAAAATAGGAGGAGGAAGGAGTATTTGATATGTCCCCCACCTTGAGTTATTTATAAAAATAATAAAGGCGGGATAGAAAATAAATAAATAAAAATCAGTAAGAAGACAAGCTAAATTTCAGTCAGAAGCAAATGAAAATAACACTGTATTTTTTTTCCCATCCAAGTTCATAGACCCCCTGAAATCTATCCACAGAACCCATGTTAAGACCCTCCTGCCCTAGAGGGATTTGCTTTCTTAATAAAGCAATCCTAGAGTTGCTTTGGTGACTGAGGCAGCCAATAAATTATTAAATAAATTAGCAAACTTAGAAAGAATAAATCATTTTTATTAAAAAAGAAAATAACCTACTGCTTCCCCAATTATCGAGGATCTCAAACTCAGTGAAGTCACCTAATAACATTAAATGATGTATCTTTAGCCAAACTGTTGTGGTTCCGGGCTCCTGTTATTTATTTATTAGATTTATATTCCATCTTTCTATGGGAGCTCAAACCAGATTACTTAGGAATGTCCCTTTATTTCAAATGTACAACAACAAACCTGCCAGGCAGGCTGATCTGAGGATAATTGCCCAAAGCCACTCAGTTAATTTCCATGACTGAAGGAGGATTTGAAACTGGGTCTCTCTGGTCCTGGTCCAACACTATAGCCACAACATTGCAGAGGCTGGCATGCATCTGCAGAGAACTTCTCAAGGAGGAAAGAAGCTAGAGTTTGGCGCCTAGGCAGAATACCTGGCTGCACAATTTCATAATAGAGAGGAAGCCAGAACAAACTGTGATGTACAGAATGCAGCAGCTCACTCAGTTAGAAGGCATTTGAAAATGCAGAATATGAGATGGAGTGCCTCTAACACAGACAGTTTACAGGACCAGGGATTCTCCTACATCATCATCATAAATTACTAACAGTTGTGTTAAGCAATCAACAAATCTGACTTCCTCAAAACTCACAAACTGAGGATGCTGACTACTAAGTTTATTAAATGTCTATAACCCCAAAACAAAGCTCAGAGAACATCAACAATGCAACATGAGTGTTTGCTTTGAGCTTTGGACCACAGAGCAAGCATGCCAAGTCCCTAATAACAACTTAGGCTATGATTTGAACTTAGGCAATATCACAGCCAGAATCTACTGTATCATTCACAAAAGCTGCTATCCTCCTATCTCAAATTCTGCCTTTTTCCACATGGAAAAAATGAATGCTCTGAGAGGTAGGATTTTGCCATGGGATGGACTGCAAAAAGAAACGAAGCTATTTCTACCCTGCTTTGGAAACTAGCTTGTAATCAACAAACCATCTGAAAATGATGGGTTCTTTTATCTTTCCCCTTTCTCTAGAAATGATAAATATAAATTATTCTAACTTTAATTTTTATGCAGCAAATGATTTAAAGAATGGAAAATAAATTTCTAAGAACAAGTAATAAATTTGTCATTGCTATCTTTCTTGATGGGAAAGACCTGCAATTTCCTCAAGAGTGTTAATGACTAATAATGACAAAGCAAGAAATCTAGAGTTTGCACAAAATAGTTGTGACCTATGGAAACCAAATTTTTGTACGATTAGGTTGTTATGTCTTGATATCATATATAACATGATCACATTTGCTTTACAGAAACAGAGGAGACACAGAAACTATCTAGTGGCCATGAAGATACCAACGTGACTTTAAACTGTCCTCTACCTATTCCAATGAACACTAGCATTAGTTAATTTTTTGTTTTTTTATAATTTTGCCTACAGCTTGCACACATATTTTTACTATACAGCTTGATTATAATTAAGCACTAAAAACACAGAAATTTTATTTATAAAGTTACGTGGCCATAATAGAGCAGCAGTATGATAGTGTGTGGATAAGCTAAGAGGCATTATCGCTACTACTGCAGTAGCCAAATGCAATTTATTGTAGGCCATGATGAGTGAAATTACCTTTGATATCTGCTTATAGGTCCTATCTATGCACAGCAAAAATACAACTACAGGGAACAACAGAATCCAGATATGATTTGCTCAAGGTCAGAAATATGTTCCTTATACAGCAACAGCCAGGATACCCTGCTTTGATACTCAACCAGGTTAACAGTCCCAGCTTTACTATTACCAATTAAAAGAAAATAGCCATAAAAGTGCAGATACTACCATAGGGTAATAAACAAGACCTTATCGTTGACAGCGGTGTGCATTACTAACTTCAAACTCATTCCTTGTCCTAATCCATCAGAAACTTCCTGGGTTTAATAGGCTATAAATGGTAGAAGCTTTGAAGTCCAAGGATTAGGAGCTATAAGAGACAGACTGAATGAAAGACTTAGTGAAGCCAACTTCTGCTGTTCAACCAAAGAGCTAGGTGGAATGAACTGTATGCATTTGAATTAAAACAAATTAAATTAAATCCTTCGACAGCAGACCAAAAGATTCCACAAGCTATCCAAGTGTTAAAAATACACAGATGAAGGGGGTAGCTGGCGGTCACATAAGAAAATTATTAAAATATGTACCTATAGGTAACTAAATCTCAATAAGAAACAAACCTATGACCTTCAAGGCCAATTATTTTCACACCAACAAGTTCAGATGTTTTCAGCAGCAGCAGCCAACAAATGGCTATTCTAAGAATTACTGTAATGGGCAATATTTTCAACACAGCAAATAGCAAAATCTTACATGAAAATAACAATTTTGCTATTAATTAACGTGGGTGCATTGAAAGTTCAGCTAGTAAAAACTGAACACACAGCAGTACAGAAGTAATAGCAAGAAGCCACTAAAATACTTCAGATTTCCCAAGCTATGTGCAGATGTGGTAGACTAGAATTTTTATCATTTTCATCTATCAGTGACATGGAAGCTGCCTAGTTGAGGAAACCTGAGTATTTATATATTATTTATTTATTTTTAAAAAGGTCTATATAGCCTACATGCAGTATACAAAGAAGATATAAAGAGGAAATCAACAATACAGCAAATAACTGTTAAAATGACAGAATACAAACAGCAAATCATCACCAAGTTGAAGCTATTCTACAATGCTTAAAAAAAACCTGCTAGAAGGCAGAGAAATAAAGACATTTTAGCCTGATGCCTAAAATAAATCAGTGTTGGTGTCTGACAAATATTCCTCAAGAAAACATTCCAGCCTACAAAACAGCAGTATAAAAATGTGGTAAACACAAGAAGACAGCAGGTTCTGCCCCACTTTCCCCCTTCAGTGGTTTAGAAAGGTTTAAAATTCTCAGAAAATAGGCAGGTCTTTACCTGGATGTGTAACTGTCAAGTGAGCATGACTGGGAAAAATGTTCCCATGACAGAGAACACTGTCTGGTAAGTATTCAGTTTACAAGAATTCACAAGAAAACCTTTTGATGATCTCAATTATCAGGCAAAACTGGGACAGTCAGAATCATTTGTTCTTTAGAAGCTTTAAAAATAAGCACTCCTACTACAAATGAAGGTAAGGAGTGAGCCAATCCAATGGGCTGTTTCAAGCATTTAACAAATATAGTTCCAATTCCTGTCATAAAATGAGGGCAGCCATTTTTTCCTGCCAGGAATTGTCACACACACCACTGTGTAATCTATTTCTATTTCTAGAAGCATTCTCGTTTTCAGTTCAAAAGTGTATCTTCTCCTCATTCAGAATTTAGTCCACTGGTACTAGAGTTAAAAGCGATCTCCAACACTTTTAAGGTCTTTATCTGACTTACCTTCTGGTGGAACTTTATTCTGGTTGTTCCAAACAACTAATAACTTGGAAAGGCTTGGTACCTTTGAGACTTCAGTGATCACTCGAAAGAGACTTTCAACACGATCATACGTCAAGACAATAGCAGTGAAGCCTTGCGACTGGGGTGGGATCAATGGGAGAAACAGTGGATTGCTTACACTGCTCCATTTCTGAAAAATGAAACACAGAGAATCAAACTAAGGTCAGATTAATTGTAACTGGAGAAAATTTCCAAAACAGGGACACAGAGGAGATCATTTTAATGAATATCTTAATTGATCCAAACAACAAACCAAAGAAACAATTCTTTCAAGAGCTTTTGCTATGACAAACAGGAGACCATTAAACATTACTTTTTATATATTTTTAGTTCATGAGCAAACCATCAAGTATATTTAAATAAGCTGGAAAAAAAGTTGAAAGAAAGATTAGTAGAAGACACACTAGAGGGTTTTAAAAAAATTAGCTACTTTGGGTGGCTTCTGGCTGACATCTCTCTTCTAAAATGGCTGCTTAGATTGTATATTAATTAAAACTAGGCCAATAAGCAGCAGTGTGCCACAATTTTGGAGGAATATGAAATAAAGTGAGGCAATTTCATAAACCTGGCAGAAAGTAGGCACAAATAAAAGGGAAAGTCCCTCTTTGTCCTATAGAGAAAGAAAAAACATTAACTTCAACAAAAATAGAGTTGTTCCATGGTTCTAAATATTAACCACATAAGCAGTAAAACAACAAAAGAAAATAAGCAAAGTTTCAAACTTATTTAGTGTCCTTTGGCTTTACCAAGAATATCCTCTAAATGCTTTAAAGGTTAATTTTTCTATGCTGCCAATATAACCAAACACAGGATACAGGAGCAATTAGCACAGTAAGATGGAATTGCAGAAGACATTTATGAATATCTTTTTCCATTCCTAGTTAATGTACAGGCATGATGAAAGACAAAAATAATAGAATTATATAAGCACTGAACTTCAGCAAAGGATCGTTACCTTGTCGTGGTGCTGGAGCTTGAGCACCTCAATGATGCCATGAGCTAAACCGTGAAGGGCCACCCAAGACGGGAAGGTCATGACAGAGAGGTCAGACTAAATGCGATCCCTGGGGAAGGTAATGGCAACCCACCTCAGTATTCTTGCCGTGAAAACTAAATGGATCAGTACAACCAGAGATATGTCGGTATACCATTGGAAGATGAGACCCCCAGGTCGGAAGATGGTCAAAATGCTACTGGGGAGGAACAGAGGATGAGCTCAACTAGCCCCAGACGTGATGACGCAGCTAGCTCAAAGCCGAAAGGACGGCTAGCGGCCGACGGTGCTGGTGGTGAACGGCGAATCCGATGTTCTAAGGATCAACACACCATCGGAACCTGGAATGTAAGATCTATGAGCCAGGGCAAATTGGATGTGGTTATTGGTGAGATGTCAAGATTAAAGATAGACATTCTGGGCGTCAGTGAACTGAAATGGACTGGAATGGGCCACTTCACATCAAATGACCACCAGATCTACTACTGCGGACAAGAGGACCACAGAAGAAATGGAGTAGCCTTCATAATTAATAGTAAAGTGGCTAAAGCAGTGCTTGGATACAACCCAAAAAACGACAGAATGATCTCAATTCGAATTCAGGGCAAGCCATCTAACATCACAGTGATCCAAATATACGCCCCAACCACAAATGCTGAAGAAGCTGAAGTAGAGCAGTTCTATGAGGATCTGCAGCACCTACTGGACAACACGCCTAAAAGAGATGTTATTTTCATCACAGGAGACTGGAATGCTAAGGTGGGCAGTCAAATGACACCTCGAATTACAGGTAAGTATGGCCTGGGAGAACAAAACGAAGCAGGACACAGGCTGATAGAATTTTGCCAAGACAATTCACTCTGCATAACAAACACTCTCTTCCAACAACCTAAGAGACGGCTTTATACATGGACTTCACCAGATGGACAACACCGAAATCAGATTGATTACATCCTTTGCAGCCAAAGGTGGCGGACATCTGTACAGTCGGTAAAAACAAGGCCTGGAGCTGACTGTAGTTCAGATCACGAACTTCTTCTTGCACAATTTAGGATCAGACTAAAGAGATTAGGGAAGACCCACAGATCAGCTAGATATGAGCTCACTAATATTCCTAAGGAATATGCAGTGGAGGTGAAGAATAGATTTAAGGGACTGGACTTAGTAGATAGGGTCCCGGAAGAACTCTGGACAGAAGTTGGCAGCATTGTTCAGGAGGCGGCAACAAAATACATCCCAAAGAAAGAGAAAACCAAGAAGGCAAAATGGCTGTCTGCTGAGACACTAGAAGTAGCCCAAGAAAGAAGGAAAGCAAAAGGCAACAGTGATAGGGGGAGATATGCCCAATTAAATGCAAAATTCCAGAGGTTAGCCAGAAGAGATAAGGAATTATTTTTAAACAAGCAATGCGCGGAAGTGGAAGAAGACAATAGAATAGGAAGGACAAGAGACCTCTTCCAGAAAATTAGAAACATTGGAGGTAAATTCCAGGCCAAAATGGGTATGATCAAAAACAAAGATGGCAAGGACCTAACAGAAGAAGAAGAGATCAAGAAAAGGTGGCAAGAATATACAGAAAACCTGTATAGGAAGGATAACAATATCGGGGATAGCTTTGACGGTGTGGTCGGTGAGCTAGAGCCAGACATCCTAAAGAGTGAGGTTGAGTGGGCCTTAAGAAGCATTGCTAATAACAAGGCAACAGGAGACGACGGCATCCCAGCTGAACTGTTCAAAATCTTGCAAGATGATGCTGTCAAGGTAATGCATGCTATATGCCAGCAAATTTGGAAAACACAAGAATGGCCATCAGACTGGAAAAAATCAACTTATATCCCCATACCAAAAAAGGGAAACACTAAAGAATGTTCAAACTATCGAACAGTGGCACTCATTTCACATGCCAGTAAGGTAATGCTCAAGATCCTGCAAGGTAGACTTCAGCAGTTCATGGAGCGAGAATTGCCAGATGTACAAGCTGGGTTTAGAAAAGGCAGAGGAACTAGAGACCAAATTGCCAATATCCGCTGGATAATGGAAAAAGCCAGGGAGTTTCAGAAAAACATCTATTTCTGTTTTATTGACTATTCTAAAGCCTTTGACTGTGTGGACCATAACAAATTGTGGCAAGTTCTTAGTGGTATGGGGATACCAAGTCATCTTGTCTGCCTCCTGAAGAATCTGTATAACGACCAAGTAGCAACAGTAAGAACAGACCACGGAACAACAGACTGGTTTAAGATTGGGAAAGGAGTACGGCAGGGCTGTATACTCTCACCCTACCTATTCAACTTGTATGCAGAACACATCATGCGACAAGCTGGCCTTGAGGAATCCAAGGCTGGAGTTAAAATCTCTGGAAGAAACATTAACAATCTCAGATATGCAGATGATACCACTTTGATGGCTGAAAGTGAAGAGGAACTGAGGAGCCTTATGATGAAGGTGAAAGAAGAAAGTGCAAAAGCTGGTTTGCAGCTAAACCTCAAAAAAACCAAGATTATGGCAACCAGCTTGATTGATAACTGGCAAATAGAGGGAGAAAATGTAGAAGCAGTGAAAGACTTTGTATTCCTAGGTGCAAAGATTACTGCAGATGCTGACTGCAGTCAGGAAATCAGAAGACGCTTAATCCTTGGAAGAAGAGCAATGACAAATCTCGATAAAACAGTTAAGAGCAGAGACATCACACTGACAACAAAGGCCCGCATAGTTAAAGCAATGGTGTTCCCTGTAGTAACATATGGCTGCGAGAGCTGGACCATAAGGAAGGCTGAGCGAAGGAAGATCGATGCTTTTGAACTGTGGTGTTGGAGGAAAATTCTGAGAGTGCCTTGGACTGCAAGAAGATCCAACCAGTCCATCCTCCAGGAAATAAAGCCAGACTGCTCACTTGAGGGAATGATATTAAAGGCAAAACTGAAATACTTTGGCCACATCATGAGAAGACAGGACACCCTGGAGAAGATGCTGATGCTGGGGAGAGTGGAAGGCAAAAGGAAGAGGGGCCGACCAAGGGCAAGATGGATGGATGATATTCTAGAGGTGACGGACTCGTCCCTGGGGGAGCTGGGGGTGTTGACGACCGACAGGAAGCTCTGGCGTGGGCTGGTCCATGAAGTCACGAAGAGTCGGAAGCGACTAAACGAATAAACAACAACATAAGCACTGAAAAAGCAGATATAGCAATGAGGTTCCTTGAATCTGGACTCTATAAAAACCCTACAAAAATTGTAGTTGGCCAAAAAGGTTTTTCACTTCTTGTTTAAAGTCACAGTTATACAGAATACTGTAAAACACAGATCTAAAAGATCTGGGCAACTCAATCACTTTGCTTAATATATGAGATCTCCCTGAATTTCAGTTCCATATTAAATCCCTCAAATTACATTGGGTTCTGCTCCAAAGTGCATGACAGTGTTCACATGTAGAGAAGACAAAGAAGACATACAAATTGTATTATAAGAAAATTGCAGTAACTTGAATAGTTGAATAGTTTTTTATTGTTGTTGTTTTAATTGTATGGCATAGTAGTTTGGTGTTCATGCTGCTTTTTTTCTTGCTGGGAAATCCTTCTGAGGTCCAGCAGCCAGATGTGTAGACTATTTAGCCATGACAAGTCATGTTGCCCGGGGTGCACCACGAGGAGGCTAGTCTACATTGCACCGAGTTGGGCTGAGAGAGAGTGACTGGCCCAAGGCTACCCAGCCGGCTGTCATGCCTAAGGCAGGACTAGAACTCACAGACTGTTTTCTAGCTCAGAACCTTAACGACTAGACCAAACTGGCTCTCAGTTGAGTTGAATAGTGCTATCTGTCTTCAGACCGATGGAAAGGTGATACAACATGCTTTAAAAATCTTCATATTTCTTCTGCTAACCCACTTTCTTTCTCTCTGTAATATATAGGAAGGCTTGTTTTTTTTTAAAAAAATGGAAGGGCAATTACGCAATCCCTCCTTTTTTAAATTCAGTAGAGTCTGAAAAGGGACAGATATGCAATGTATTTTGGTGACTGTGCATAAAATGGTCAAGGAGAAGATGCCTTCCAGTAGATCTCTACTCCTGGTAATTGCATCTATGCTACTTTTGTTTTTCAGCAGTATTATAGAAAGAGAGTTTTCAATTTCCCAGTCTAACCAAAAGTTCTGTAACTACCCAGTGGTCCTTCATCCAAAAACTGACCAGAGCAGACACTACTTTGCTTCTGAGATCAGCCAAGGATAGACAGATGCTCCTAATCTCCAAAGGCTTAAATGTGCATATTGGCCCTTAAAAGATGCATAGAATATGTAAAATAATTTGCTTTAGAAGATAAATGACTAGATCCTCATTTTCAATGCTGGTATATGGTCCGCATGATTACAGCTGCAGCTATGTGCAGAACTCCATGGCTTATCCCTAGAACAGGATGATCTGAGCATTCCAGGACTGGATTATCAATTTCCAGAAGTGTATTTTCCTGAACAGGAAGTGGTTTGTGATGTTCCAGACATTTGATTAAAGATTAGGAAGAACATCTTGAAAGTAAGGCTTGTTTGATGGTGAACAGCTGTCTATGAATTCTTTGTTAATTGTTGTTGAATTCTTGATTAATAATTTTAAATAGAACGTAGCCACTCATTAGCTGAAGAGTAATCAATTTCTTGCATAACCAAGCTTGAACTGTTGACCTTTGAAGCTCCTTCAGGCTCTATAATTCTATATTCTTCTTCACCTCATAAAAGTCAACTATTAATTAAAAATACCAAGATCAATTAAAAGAAAACAGCAAAAGCTAATGCTACAGTAGAAACCTAGCCTCCAGATGCTCTGGATTATGAACTACATCATACTTGACCACTGGCCTTCATGGCTGCAGCTTATGAGAACTGTAATCCAAAACATCTGGAGTGAACCAGTTGCCTATCTCAAGTTGCTATAATACAAGCAAATACCAAAAAAGCAACATAATAGAACTCTGATCTAGCACTTCATTAGTAAAGAAATAATGCAGCAATACTCATCACCTCAAAAGCCTCCCTTAAATAGACTCACTGTTAATTTGGCAGTAGAATGAACTGAAAATACACTGCCCCACCCATGTTAGCAGTTGCTTGGATGGAGCATTTTCATAAGGAAACATGAGGAAACAATGGGAGCCAGTTTTTGAGGCAACTATGCAAGCCTTGCAAAAGATACAGCTGCTTTAACTATTTGAAGAGAGGTGCTTTATTCACATTAATGCTCATTGAAAATATATTTTGCACAGGCCTAGCTGGGTTGTAATATCTTCTAGTCAGAAAAAAAGTGTAAAAACTCTTCAGAACTTGGGAAAAAATGAAAGAATACATTCAACTTTGTGACACCCAACAGTGAACTCTTCAAAAATCAAGTTTCTTCATTTGAGAGTAACATTTCAAAAGAGCATTTAGGCATGGCAGAAGCACCATTAAGAGCCAACCCCCTGCTGCCTGCCTGAAAAGTGTGTCTACAGTCTGGGACCTCTTGACCTCTCCTTCTGCAGGAAATTGAGCAAATTCAAACTTCCATGATTTACTTGGGTCTTTTAAACTTCTGTTGAAGAAAGGCAAACAATGCAGGTAATTATCTCAACAGAAGCCTAATTAAATCACTATTATAGAAACAGGGCATGAAATTGATGGTGACCTAACGATAGTTCTTCACAAAAATGGAAATGTGACAGCTACCATTTGTTTCAGGGATATCCAGTCCTTCAACAGACCCAACTGAATGTTCATCTAACTCCCACTAAAGCAACTGGCATTCATGATGTAATCATCCATCACTTTCTTTGACAAAGTGCTGACATTCAGCTATGGCTAAGGCAATCCTATCCCACTCCCTCTTTGCCACCATCAACTAGCTGATATTCATTACATGAACCACAGTAACTCAAGACTGATAGACCTCTTATTATGAATCAGTTTTATGCACGAGCCATAACAAGTTGCAAGTGTCAACTTTGCAATAATGATCTCATATTGCATGGTCTGCCATTCCTGGCTGTTTGATAGTATCTCCTTTCTGCAGAGAGCAAAAAAGCCAAAGCACTAGAATCTGAACCTGAGTGCCAGGTTGGGAAACCTGCCTATCTTTGGTGAGATTAAAAGAAAAAGACACAGCTCCACAAGAAACAACTCATTTGGGTCACATTTCCATAAATTTTCTATTTATTAACAATTTATTTTAAGACCTGGTGAAAAAAAATGTTTTTTCTCTTTCAACTGCAGGCAAAATAAATCTATTTAAAAACCAATAAAGGAATTAGTACTATTTCGTTTCTCAAAAGTAAAAGACTGGACCTAACTCCAGAGGGAAAGAGAAAGTGAAAAGCATATCAGCAAGAAAAAAGAATACAAGAATCACGTGGGACTATAATGTGGCATATAATCAGCTCATTTCTTCTGAAAATTTCAATGTAATCTTTCTGATATAAATAGCTCAGCCATAATAGTTGAAGTAATTAAGTTTATGACAATGATGAATAACAAGTAATTCTTAAGTAACAATTAGTAATGTGGAAATAGCTTGATACCTAACAGAAAGATCACAGGTGGAATAAACTCTTATACAAGTAAAAAGACCCAGAAGAGATTATTACTGGCCATATTCTGCTTAATAACTATCAACTTACAGGTAGTCCTTGGGTTACAATGGCAATTGGGACCGGAACTTCCGTCACTAAGTGATGGAGTCGTAAAGTGTGACGTCAATCCTGAACGAATGGTGGTTATGACCGGTCCTCAGAGTTCCGGCCATCCAAGCACTCCCATGGTCACGTGATTGCGACCTGGGTGCTTGGCAACCTGTTTGCACTTACAGTTGCCAAGCACCCCGTGATCATGTCATTGCCATTTGCAACCTTCCCTGCCGGCTTCCTCAGAAAGTCAATGGGAAAACCAGCAGAGAAGGTCACAAGTCTCTGGGGGTAAGTCTCCCCCACCTACACACCCTCTCCAGCCCCTCTGCTCGCACTGTGCTGGCCACTTGTGCACCACCACATACCCTCCCCAACCTGTGCTGCACCCTTGCCGCACCCCCTTGCACCCTCCCTGACCCTCACAGAGCCTTTCTTGCACCCCCTCCCTGACCCGCACAGCACCTCTCATGCACCTCCTCCCTGACCTGCACGGCGCCTCTCGCATACTCCCTTGCACCCTTGTGTACCCTCCCTGGTCTGGGCTTAGCACCCCCTTGCACTCTCCCCAACCCATGCCTCTCACGCACCCACATGGCACCTCTTATGTACCCTCTCGCACCCACCTGATCTGTCCAGCACCTCTCACACACCCCTTCATTTCCTTGCAGCACCTCTTGCACACCCCCTGGCACCCTCCCAAACCCTCCTCATACCCTTGCACATCCTCCCCTGAACCTCTCCACACCTTCTCGCTCCCTCTCCCACCCTGCAGCAGCCACTTACCTGCCTGCAGGCCTGTCACTTGCAACTTCCTGCCGGCTTCCCCACTGACTTTGGTTGTGGGAAGCCGGTAGGAAGTTGTCTTGCCTAATGACCATGGGATTCAGTTAATGACAGCATTTGGGACTGCAGAGATTTACGACCGCATCACTTAACAATGGAAATTCCAGTCCCAATTGCCATCGCAAGTCGAGGACTACCTACATACGTTTTTACTTTATATACAGAGTAAGATGCAACCAGTAATGGAACTCACTATGCCACAAAAATATTTAAACCTTTCTGCCTTGATGTGTATTTCTTATTTTCACCAGCATTTCATAATGTTGGAGTGAATCCATATTTGTCCTGCTAATCTGATGAGAAATTAAGTTCATATCTAGCTGTGGCATATAATTAATTTCTCTGCTAAAGTTAATATCCTGCTTATGAGGTGTTTAGGGTTAAGTCGTGTTTTCTTCTCATTCACTTTCTTTCCTTATCAAATTAGTAGACATAAGATTTTTTTTTTAAAAAAGAACTTATACTTAATGTTGTTTTTAAAACATATAAACCAAACAATAGCAATTATTTCTTTATACAGTATGTCATTTTCATAAATGGTGTCACATGTCAGACAAAAATAACAATCCCAAAGCATGTTTTCTATTCCTATACATGATTAAAAGCTTAGGTAACAGTTGGGGTGCTTCCCACACTGTAAGTTTAGCGGGCGGGCTACGCGTGTACGGTTATGGTTACATTTTGAGAAGGATAATATGTTCTATATGGGCTTACCCTTGGTGGTGCAGTATATAGTGGATAAGCTGTTGAGTGAAGATCCCAGCTAAGTGCAATTAAAACAACTGCAGTGGCTGCCAATTAGTAGCCAAGGCAGGGTCAAGGATTTGCTTATGACATAGAAGGTCCTAAACAGCTTGGGATGAGAACACCTGATGGACTGCCTTCATTATTTCAGACCCATTTGAGATTGTCTGGGGAGGTCCTACTGCATATGACTAGAATTGCAGAGTATGATCTTCTAGGTACTTATGGGCAGACTGTCTTGGAGGTAGACCTATACCCTATAGTGCTCTCTCCCCTAAAATTTCTGAGTCACTTATATTACATTACACCTGCCTATGGAAGACCTATCTCTTCTGTACCTTTTATATGAATTTTGGAGGTATGGTTTTTGTTTCTGCTTTTATTTTCCCTGCCACTTCCTTTTCAGTCTCTGTGTATGTGTGCATGTAATATATTATTGTGTATTTTTTAAATTTATAAACTGTTTTTAGATGCTTTGTATTGAAAGCAGAATTAAATAAATTATTACTACTATTTCCAAGACCACTATCATCATCATCATCACCACCACCACCACCCTTTCTAGCTAGTTATGCAATTTTGCTGCAAGTAACTTGATTAAATTTTTGGTTTCTATATTCAGTTGCCTAAACATATACTTTATTAGGTTGTGATGAGACTGACAGAAATAATTCACATTTTTAATTTAACTGATATTAGTCTCAACTTTATACAGGGCTTATTTAAAATCAATGCAATGGAACTTCAAAAAGCAAGTATTTGAGCTACTCAAACCCTGAATTTTCAGGTCTGACCTATAAACATGAAAAGAATATTATCCAACCCACTTAAGTGGGTGAGTTATAAGAATAATTGAAAATTTCAAATGTTTGAACTTATATACTGAAGTATCAAGAGAGCTAAAACCAGTTCAGTATATCAGATTAACTGATACAATATAATTAGGCTACATCTTAGCCAAAAGTGGAGGGGAAGCAATAAGGCAATAAATATGTCTCCACGGACCATTCTACAACATATGGGACAAGCTCATAGCAATGCATGACATAAAATTCTCCCTGAAAGCATCTTTGAAAAGCCCAATATTTTTGATGAACTGAAAAATCTTTTCCAAATTTCTAGTAAATTAGGTTTCTTCATGGTAACACCCAAAATGCTACGGTTTTTCTCCAAAATGCTTTCTTAAAGTTATAGTTAACATAATAGGTTGATCTAATCATGCTGGCTTAATATGGCATATTATCCAAACTTCGGAATGCTAAATCTACAAGAACACACAGATACACAGAAATACAGACATGCACACACCCACACATGCCTCCTCAAGGCTGGAAAAGAGTTCAGACAGTTTTGCAAGACAAGCAAAAACTACTTCGTAAGACTAAGTCAGCATATTAAAGACATTACATTTGGCCTTAAATATCATTGCAAGCAACAGAAGGTGCACTGCCAGGTGGAATGAAACCTAGAGGGGAAAAACCAAGTGGACAACTCAGGCTTCAGCAGAAGACAGAAGGTTAATATGGGCCCACCCCAAGACTGATTGACTTTTATATTTATTTATTTATTCATCCATTTATAATCTGTTTCTCCTTCTTAAGAAGTATTTACATGTGGGTTCAGTCTCTCTAAGGAGGCTCACAAACACAGACCAGTCTAGCTCCAGTAGCAAAACCATGTTAATATGTACTTTGATCAGTCTCCGCTATTCTCCGATACTTTACACATGATTCAATTTTATACAACTTATGTGTATTTTCATTTAGCAGGGATTCATTTTTCTGTCTTCCAGCAGTTTGCTTTATGATAATGATCTACAAATGGAAGTCCATTAAATGCAGTCATTCCCCAGATGATTATTAAATAGTGGTGCATAAACTAAAATTTACGCTATCTGTTAAAACTCAAAATTATCCATGACACGACTGAGTTGAACATTCTGTACATTAGCTCATAATAGAAAATTTCCTAAGCATGAAATAAACTGACAAGTGTAAGTACTCCCTTGATTTTAACATAGAGCAGTCACTAAACATTGTTTAATTACTTACTATACTGTTTTAACATAAATCAAAGTGTAGAAGTATAACCCATCACATATGAATATTTTTATATCACTCTCACCAGCATTGCTTTAGGATTCTTTTGCCAATGTTGAAAAGAAACAATGCTTAACTATCTCATTGGTCTGACCAGCTACAACTACTATGAGATGTCTCTTTTTTAATAACATGATGACCTTTCTGTGAAGGAAGATCTTCTAGGCCCTCTTATCCAGGCAAGTTTTATCTTCGAAAAGTTCTGATTTATTAAACAGTGGTAATACCAATTCCACAATTTATGTAAAATTAGTTGAATTGTGAAATCATTTTCAGAAACATAGACTAATCTTTAGTTTTTTCATCAGTGATGAAATCCACCAGGATACTGATTATCAGCCAAAGAACAATTAAATGGGTAATATTATTTCTATTGTTCTGGATAAATTACAGTTAAATAAAAACTGGTTACTTTATGTATCTGTGGAATGTCAAATGATTACACTGTTTTGATTTAATAAATTATGCGCTCACTTGATCTCTCTCTCAACATACATATATATCTTGAGAGATAGAGTCATGGAGAATGAGAATACACCAACATCAATCCTACCATTTCAGTACTGGATACAACCCTATCACTTGCAAAGGAACAACGGGATGACATGTTTTTATTTAAAATATGTGCTGTATTTCATGGTCTAATTATCTCACTGCAAGATAGATTGTTTCTCATTCTACCTAACTGCTTGGTGGCGGCGAAGTCCACTCCTCCCTCTTGGTGCCGCTGGAAACTGCCCTCTGACAAGGGTGGTGCTGAGCTGAACATGGACCAACCAACAGCAGGCTCAGGCGAAAGCCAGTTGGAAGATGCAACTAATGGATCAACAGCCATATACAATGATGAACAATGCTAGGGCGTCCCTTGGAGGCAACACTCATCAGCCTCACCTGACCTCCGCAACAAATGAGCAAAGGCTACTGATTCAAGGGCGGAACCAGATACAGAAGCTAGCTCAAACTTCACAATTATGCACTGCCACACTGAACATCAGCACCTTGACTGGACACAGCCATGAGCTTGCAGAAAAGCTAAAGCGATGCAAGGTGGATATTGTGTGCATACAAGAGACACATTGGAAAGGCCAAAAGTCTTGTGGCATCAAAGGATACAAACAAATCTGCCATGGTGTGTCCAACAACAAAGGCGTGGCTACCATAGTAAGCAATGATCTGAGCAGAGATGTTGCTGAGGTCCGCTGACACTCCGACTGCCTCAAGTTAACTGTCACTGATGCTGCTGCCCATTGATTACACATTTTCTTGGCCTATGCCCCACAAACTAAATGTGATGAAAAAGAAAAAGAACAGTTCTAGATGGAACTACAAGATTGTGTATCTACATACCCACAAGAAGACTTGCTGCTTCTCTGCAGCGACCTAAACGGACATGTTGGACATGTTCAGAAAGGCTACAATTGTCATGGTGGCAGAAGTGATGATAGACAGTGAGTCCTGGACTTTTCC
The DNA here is from genome assembly GCF_035149785.1 of Candoia aspera. Lineage (NCBI taxonomy): Eukaryota > Metazoa > Chordata > Lepidosauria > Squamata > Candoiidae > Candoia > Candoia aspera. Next base: position 268,753,928 of record NC_086153.1, on the reverse strand, counting down.
AAGGCAAATGACCTTGTCATCACCAATATGTTTTTCAAAAAGTACGTCAGCCACTTGGTCATCTAGGCCAGCAGCAACCATAACAGCCAGGTTGATTTTGTCCTCATGCAATGTGACTTCCCCACTATTATGGATGTGAAGGTCATTCCATCCAATTGCCTCACCCCACAACCCAAGATGCTCATTGCCAATAAGAATATCAGCAAGTACGCAAAGAGTGGTGGCAGCACAATGGGTCCAGAGAAAAGTGGTGGAAGCTACAAGACCATAAGACGGTCATTATTAACCGCATCACATTTCCTTCAATCACTACAGGTTCAATTGACGCCACATGGACTGCTCTCTGCAAGTCCATTACCAGTGCTGCAAGAATAAGCTTAGGCACTATGAGATCAAATTGACAAGCAGGTGTGGCTCTGGATGGAGCAAGTGCAGGAGAAAGTATGGGAAAAGAAGGTGGCTTACAAGAACTGGTATTTGCAGAAGACCAGTGAAAACTGGCAAAAGTACATCACTGCAAGAACAGTAAAAAAAAAAGCTGTCGCAGAGACCAAAGCCAATCACTACCAGGACTTATATGAACAACTGGCCACAAAGGAAGGCGAGAAAAACATCTGTTGACTAGCAAAAATGCGCAAAAGGCTGCAAAAGACATTGAACACTATATGTGTGTTAAGGATAAAAATGGACAGCAACTTCAGAATAAGCTCAAAATCCTGAAATGCTGGAAGCAGCACTTTGATGAAATCTCTAATGTCGAATTTCCACACCCATCAATTCCTGAGGGCTCAGATAACGCTGGCCCAGTCCTGCATATTACACCTGAAGAGGTTACCAAAGCTATCAGTGGCATGAATTCAAAAGCATCTAGCCCAGACAATCTACCAGCAGATGTCTCGAAGCTGAAAGAACTTTGTGGCACAGCAGCTGACCAGCTGACAAACTTCTTCAATGCCATTGTGGACTCTGGCCATGTGCCTGCTGAATGGACCACGAGTATCGCAGTTTCCCTCTATAAGAATAAAGGCGACCCAGCAGACTGCTCCAACTACTGACCAATCTGCCGCCTGTGGCACAGAATGTAAATTTTTGAGCGGGTCCTTAACCAGTGCTGCCATGACATCATTGAAATCAGTATCAACCAGTGCAGCTTTGTTAAAGGCTTGAGTACCACTGACTCTATTTTCACGGCTCGCATGCTCATGGAGAAGCATAGGGAAAAGAAGAAGTCATTACACCTGGCTTTCTTCAACCCAGAAAAAGCTTTTGACCATGTTCCATATCAGCTGATAAAGTACATGTTACATGACCATGGTGTGCCTGAGCTATTCATAAAATGGGTCTAGATGCTTTACATTAATACCAGAAGCTGAGTGAGATGCGCTGCCAGCCTTTCCAACAGCTTTCCTGTGAAAGTTGGCATGCACCAAGGCTCAGCATTGTTGTTCATTCTCATCATGGATACCATCACGCGAGACCTACATCGCAGTGCCCTCAGGGCCTTGCTCTATACCAATGATGTCCTGCTCATAGCTACCACCAGGGAAGAACTGCAGCACTGTGTTCAGACATGGAATAACTGTCTTAGCCAATTCGGTTTGCACCTCAATATCAAGAAGACTGAATATCTATAGACTAGCCTGAGCACCTCCAGTATGCAGGTCAGCAGCAAAGATCTAGTAAAAACAAACTGCTTCTGTTATTTAGGATCCCATCTGCAAAGTGATCGCGGCATTAATGAGGAAGTGCACATGAAGGTGACTGCAATAAGGTTGCAGTGGAAGGAGATCACTGGAGTGCTCTGCGATAGGCACATGCCAATTCACCTAAAATCAAAAGTGAACAGAATGATGGTCTGCCCGGTAGCACTATATGGCACTGAGTGCTGGCCAACCACAAAAACTGCTGAGCACCCTTATATGCCATGGAGATGCGCATGCTGCATTGGTCATTAGCCGTCTCCCCTCTCAACCATGTCAGCAATGATAGAATCCAGCAGCAGATGGGCATTGTACCAATAACAGAAAATGTGGGGAAAATGCTTACAGTGGTATGGCCACATTCTACGAGCCTCACCCCACACCATTGCCTGCACTGCCTACCACTTTAATACTGATGGCAACTGACCACATGGAAGACCAAAGCAAAGGTGGCAGGACACAATCAACGCAGACATGAAAATCATCCAGTTGGACCTGGTTGCTGTGTTCAATTGCATGAAATGGTGTTTGTTGATTTGAAAAACAGACTCTGCACCTGTAGGAAAACACCAGGATGAAGAAGATTCTACCAAACTGCTTGGTCTATTGAAGGATTTTTCATATGAGGGCTTGGAAGAGCAGTTTTTGAAGGAAAAAAAAGAGTCGTTTGGATATCACCTAGAATCTAGAGAATGACTGATAACCTAAATTAGCTGTTCTAACTTCATACTGAAAATGTGACACCGTATTTACTTTTGCAGGCTAACTGTGGAACAGCAGTGGAATTATCAATTGCTGAGAAATGGCAATGGACTTGAATTTGTCAGATCAACAGAATACCAGAGCAGATTACATAAACCCTGCTTTGTCATCCCATTCTCAACATTACTTGTTTAAAAGGCTTGAACTCAAAAAGATTTCCTGACCTCCATTTTAGAAGCCTGTCTCCAAATGCAGGGTTCAGATTTTTCAGACTACTACAGTTTGCTTGTCTGAAAACCTATTTGTAAAGGAGGAAAGTTGATTTTCTACAAATGACAATACATAAATTATGCATGTTTTTCTAGGCAAACTGAGCTCTCTCTCAGGATCTACTCTTTTGTCATGCCTCTAAACAACAAAAAATGGAAGACAAAAACACAATTGAAAGTTCAATTTTAAGGGAGGGAAAAAAAGAACATAACAAGGTAATTCACTATCCCTTAGGAATCTGAAGCTCAATTCAAGATGAATTCAAGTTTTTCATGTTGAACCTTATAATATAATACACAAGTTATTTATTCTTGAAGGTTTTGTTTTTAAAGAGATTCAGCATATAAAGTTTAATAAATAAAAAACCTCACTTACAATTTCTGGGGGATCATTCCATTCTTCGTATGATGTGGCAGCATACGGGTAGATCCGGTCATTGATTATCTTAAGAGTTGCCAAAGCAATAGCTTTCATTGATTGAAAGTAAGCTTCCCAGAACCACCTTGCCTGCAAAGAATAATTAATATTATTTTCACACTGTGTGTTTCCCAGATAGCAGATTTTAAACATCTGTATATGGATGTCATACATATAACCTATTTATATTTCCAAGTTTCAGCCTAAGCTACTATCATTAAGAAGCTAAATCTGTTTGAAATCAAAGTAGATTTGGCCTCATTCACTCTGCCACATTAAAGATAAAAAAGGAAACAATCTAAAATCTGGATTATCATTCAATTAATCAATTAGTTTATTTCAACATGTCTATACTGCCCTAACTCCTCATGACTCAAGATGGTTTAGGTAACAATAACTTAAAATCATTATGTTAACACATTACAGAGGCAGTCCAGGTCTGCTGTCCATTCCAAAAGTACATCAGAATAAGATAGTTCAGAAATGTAACTTGTAGGTTCAGCACTTTTTGCTTTCAGGTGTAATGTTTCAGGCACCATAAGCAGATTATTTACTGATCCACAATTGCAATACGTTCGAGAAACACCACTGCAAAGTTTCTTTTGGATTCATCTCTTCCATCTTGTCTTGGGTTGTAAGGGGACTGGCTTATTCTTCATCTCTTCCTTTGTGCATATGGGTAGTCCTCACTTACTGACCACAATTGGGACTGGCAACTCCATCGCTAAGCAACATGGTCGTAAAGTGAAATGTCCATGACTGTGCCTGACTTATGACATCAGTTTGTCCATTCCAGTTGTGGTCAAGTGAATTTACCTGTGGCCATTAAGTATGATGGAACATGTCTGCAACTTGTGACTTCCTACTCGCTTCCCCATTGACTTTGCTTGTCAGAAGCCAACTGTAAAGGTCACAAATGGCGATCACATGACCACTGGGCACTGCGACCATCATAAATGTGCACCAGTTGCCAAGTGCCTGAATCACAATCACGTGACTATGGAGACGCTGTGACACATGCAACTTCAAGGGCTGGTCATAAACCTTCTCCTTCAGTGCCATCATACTGTAACTTCAAACAGTCACTGAACAAGTGGTCGGTAAGCGAGGACTACCTGTATTACAGAACTCTCAGATGTGTGTATAATGCTTTCAAATGATTTTTTGCAGATAAAATTTCATGTTCAGGACAGTCTGGATGCCATCTTTGATTCAACTATGAAGGTATCTAGTAATTCCTCTTATACGGCTAGGATCAATTTTAGTTTTATGATATCCATGGATATGGACAAACTGCATGGAATGGTACACTGTCCTCTGGAACTGTGCCCAATCTGGCTTGTAACTTCTAGTGACACCTTAAATAAAACTATGTGGGTGGACAGGAGACCTTGTTTAAAGAGGCTCTTAAGAAGCTTCTCCTGGATCCTTCCAGATATGGGCAATTATAGATCAATCTGTAACCTCCTATGATTACATAAAGTGATGGAGAGAGCAGTGGCTTCTGAACTGCAGGCAGTCCTGAAGAAAGCAGATTATGTTGAACCCATTCTGAACTAACTCCAGGCAGTCTATAGGACTAAGACTGCCTTGGTTGAGCTGATGATCTTTGTTCAGGGATCAAAAAGGGAGTGTGACTCTGTTTCGGTGCTTGACTTTGATACCATCAGCTACTGTATAGCATCTTTATGGATCTCCTGAGAGATCTGGGAACAGGAAGCATGGGGTCTGGCAGTAGTTCTGTTCCTATCTATCAGCTAGATTTCAGATGGCATCACTTAGAGACAGTTGCTCCTCAAAACTGAAAGAAGCATCCTTCATTTTAATATGACACTTTTTGAGGCAAACTGTTAGATTCTTTAGATATAAACAAATTGTATTATAAGCATTTCTTCTCAGAATGAACAGCATCAGGTTATATCACAGTATATCCCCATAATACATAAAGACTCCATATTGCACCAGTGAAAAATGTTCCAGTTAGCATGCAAAAATCAACAATGAATAAGTTGCAAAAAATAGCAAAATTAACAGAAACATTAAACACATGGAAGCTATTTTTAATGTGGAAAATCTTTGACTTTCATTCAATCACTTAGAACTTCTAGCTGGAAAGAAGAAATTTAAGTTAAGAGAAAAGGAGATGATAGCCTTGTGAAAAGGCAGTAAAAGTTAATTGTCTAACCTAAAATGTCAGGCGCCATGGTGTTGTAACATTTTGCCCCATTGCAAGAGTCAAGTGTTCCCAGAGTGACACACTTCACACAGTTTATGAGGCCTTGAAGTATTGCTGTTTTCATGTTGACAGACATTATTTTGAAAGCTTTCCTTTTGAAAATAAGTTACAGAGAACTCATATATATTTTTTTACTATAAGCTCAGTTAGTTCTAACACAACTGCACTTCATCCAAATGTTTATTAGTTTTTGTTCCTATTTAAGTTTCAGGTCTTGCAAAGAACTTGCTGCATTTAAACTCCTTGCTTCATATTTTTCTAGCCATGAAATAATCAACTTCCCCTCTGCCATTAACAGCATGCCACCCAGTGTTTAAACAGCCTAAAGCTCAATGCTATAAAATACATTCTGAAGCATGTACCAAAGATTAACATTTTGGGATGAATTTTTCTCTATGCGGGATGTAGGAATCAAACATTTAAATTGATTACCAGAGATGCTCCTGCTTTCAAATTATTATACCAGATACCCAATGAAAGATAAACCTCTCTATTATTGTCTGTAAACATAAATACAAAGAAGAGCCTAACCTGAAAAACACTTACTTCTACAAACATGAAGAGTTTTCTGTTTCTGTAGGTTATATATGTAATTCTCAAACTACCATAATTTCAAATTAGGCACACATGCTAAAGTGACATCATTCAAATTGTTCTACATTTATCTACAAACCATTGATCTAATAAGCCATAATTGGTTTTTGAAACATAACAAGCTCTGCAAAGTATTTTTTTTTCCAAATTTGTAGATACTACAATTCAAAAATATTTACCTTAGTTTGGGGACACCTCTCCTCCCCTCCCCTTTTTCTCCCTATCCTCAGCAATACTGAATTTTACACAGATGCACTTGACATGGACCTGAATTAAAGAAGTTAAATAAATTTTGTTAAAATTCTTAAATTTGGTTATATAATTTGATATAATTTGAATTTGTTCTGGATGGGGAACAACAGGCTTCAACTGAACAGAGTTGAAGTAAGTAAGTAAGTAAGACAGAGTGGCTGTGGGTTAATGGTTCTTCCATATCTGGGACATTAACGTCTCTTGTTCTGGATGGGGTTACACTGCCCCAGACAGACCCGGTGCGTAATCTGGGGGTCCTCGGTGGCAGCCATGCCCAGGAGAGCCTTTGTGCAGCTACATGCTATGCACCAGTTACGCCCTTTCCTGGATCAGGAGGCCCTTCGAACAGTCACTCACACCCTTGTTATCTCTCATATAGACTATTGCAATGCACTCTACATGGGGCTACCCTTGAAAAATATCCGGAAGCTTCAGCTGGTCCAGAATGCAGCCGCGTGAGCTGTCTTTGGTGCCCCCAGAAGGGCACATGTAACACCGCTGCTGCGCAAGCTGCATTGGGTACCAGTTTGCTTCCAGGTCCAATTCAAGGTGTTGGTTATTACCTTAAAAGCCCTACATGGCATGGGACAAGTTACCTGAGGGACCACCTCTTCCCCATTACATCAGCCTGTCCCACCCAATCGTGCAGAGAGGGCATGCTGAGGACCCCGTCTCTAAGACAACTTTGTTTGGCGGGGTCCAGGAAGCGGGCCTTCTCTGCAGTGGCGCCTGCCCTATGGAACATGCTGCCCTGGGAGGTAAGATTGGCCCCATAAATACATACATACATACATACATACATACATAAAATACCAGTTTACCAGAAGACAAACTGAAGATCTTGTTCCCACCTTAATAAAGTTACATAGATTTTCCTACTAGCTGCTCTAAGTATTGAACTGGCCAAACACTAACATTCAGTATATGGGGATTGCATTTTATAAGTTCATTATCCTTTTCCAATTCCAAGAAGACAGAGTCCAAATTGTATTTTAAGAATAGATTTAGTAGATAGATATATTCATACTTTGATTGTTTATAAACAATATATTATTTCACATATAGTTCAACCAGAATTAACACCTAGTCACGATGAAAGGATGTCCTAAATCCCATCTAGTCCGAAAGTTACATAACCAGAATTACATGCCATCTTAAGCTATGCCAGTTATCATATCAGAGCCTTGTCTGATTATTACTGGGTGTAGAAAAAACACCTATCATTGTTCTTGTTCCTTCTCCAAGACTGACAAAAAAAAATCACAAGCTGAGGTTCTACACTAACATGTGAAATAAAGGAATTATTTTAGCATGTGGCACTGTAATGTCCATATGACCTAGGTATGAAAGTATCTAAAAGAAAAAAATCTATTACCTTTCTCAGCTTAGAGGATATAGCATGCCAACCAAATATGGCACGCACTGTTTCCTGTAAAGAACTTAACACAACTATACTTCTCAACCTACTTGCACTCAATCCATTGTCCTTAGGGCTTTTTGCTTTTAAAACTTAATACTGGTCTAATTAAATGGAAAATATATACTATATTGGATATATTAGGGCTCAGTTCCAAGTCTTTTTATTCAGAGATTTTTATAAAAAATTCCCCTTCTTCTTTGCCAAGAGATATGTCTGGTCATGGGAAGAAATGGCAGTCCTCTGAATAAATAGTTTTCAAAAAATTCTTCCAGTCTCCTTTTCACATGGTTCTAATGGTCAGCTGTTGCTCATCTCATTTTCACATGGAAAAAGAGATTAATAACAACTAGCCATTAGAACTTTTCTTAAGGCCTTCACATTTTAACTGCATTCAACAATACTGTTACCAATATTTTGCAGGTTTAGATACCAAACTAACTCTAATACAGAGTTCATTATTGCAATGCATTTAATCTAGATTTTATCTGATCTTAAGATTAATTGGGTGTAGAAAACAAAAGCTATTATTTTCCTTTATTTTTCAGCTTCAAATTTACAAGAATCACCAGGTTCATAGTTCAAAATCATTGTATGATCCTTATGATACCTGTCACTTGGGTACACTTAATGCTTTCTCCATATTATTGCTGAAAAACAACTGACTCACTGATATGACTCCCAGTGGTGACATTAAGAAGGGAAAATAAAATGTATTATTACATTAATCTCACTAAGATCTAACACACTCTGCTTTCTACTTTTTGCATTTTTATTCAAATGCATAACAATAAGTAAAGTAAAAGTAAAGGTTTCCCTTGACATTAAGTCCAATCGTGTCCGACTCTAGGGAGCGGTGCTCATCTCCGTTTCAAAGCCGAAGAGCCGGCGTTTGTCCGTAGACAATTCCATGGTCATGTGGCCGGCATGACTACACAGAACGCCGTTACCTGCCTGCCGAAGCGGTACCTATTAATCTACTCACATTTGCATGTTTTCGAACTGCTAGGTTGGCAGGAGCTGGGACTAGCAACGGGAGCTCACCCCATCACGCAGATTCGAACCGCCGACCTTCCGATTGGCAAGCTCAGCAGCTCAGCGGTTTAACCCGCAGCGCCACCGCGTCCCTTAACAATAAGTAGGCATTATATAAATATTGACCAGTTCTAACTGTTTGTTTATGCGTAGTTTTAAGGCTGATATACATCTGTGTAAGGACACATATAGTTATTTGCAAATTTAAGACGTAAAAGAATAAGCATTTACACTTGAAAAATAGAAAGATCTTCTGAATATATCTCTGTCTTTCTTCTGGTAGATTTCCTGATGATAATATAAAGGGTCCATCTTCTCCTCTCCCCATGCTTGTGCTTTCCTAGCCATATAAACTTTGCATGCTTTAGCATTAGTAAAAAATATTGTTGGGGAGAGACTAATCTCATTTAATCTGTAATGCCTTTATGCACATTTGTCTCAAGCAGCCAAGGCAAAATTAGCTAAGAAAGACCAAGAAAGTTGCTGCCTTTTCATTTCTCCTTTTCCAAACAAAGGTATAAAATACTTTTATAGTTGCTTTATAGTAGCAGTAGCTGTTAACAAACAACTATGCTGGACTAGTAGGAAGTTGCCAGCTCAGGCAAAATACAAAATACTATACTGAGCTCTGGACACAATTAAACCTATCAGAAATTACCAGCCACCAGAATAGTCAATGACCTGCCATTGTCACTTCTACAGAAGTAGCTTCTAGATGGATTAGAACAACAAAAAGTAAAGGATGATATAAATTCAGTCATTTTTTCTTTGTGCTTCTGGTTCTCACATACAGTTATGTCCATCTCCTAGCATTTGCACTGGTTCTTTAGGGTTACAGATTAAGATTTTGATTTTGTTCCATCAAGCCCAAAGTCTGAAGACCAGGCTGTTTCTCCAGGCATTTGGGCCAGGAGGTTAAGCAAGCTCTATTAGTGATGTGGTTTTTCATTATTGGGATGTATTGATTTACCTTAGGAGTCATGAGTTATTGGTTGTAGCTGTAGTTTTAATCCTTGCATGCCACCCAGAATCACTGTCAGGTGGCCATATGAATCATTGAAATAAATAAGTCAGTTTTGACTCTCAGCAACCACACAGATAGACCTTATTCAGATTACTTAGATTGGAACCACAGGTAGTCCTCGCTTACCGACTACTCATTCAGTGACCATTCAAACATATGATGGCACAGAAAATAGAGACTAATGACCTGTCCTCAAAGTTGCAGTCATTGCAGCATCCCCATGGTCATGTGATGACGATTCGGGCACTTGGAAACTGGTGTGCATTTATGACAGTCACAGCGTTTCATGATCATCATTTGCAACCTTTACAGCCTGCTTCTGACAACCAAAGTCATTGGGTAAGCCAGTAGGAACTTGAAAGTCACAGTCACGTGACATTGTGTTTAGCAGCTGCAGGTGATTCACTTAACAAACTCAGCCGGAACTGATGTCATAAGTTAGTACAGTCACATGGCGTGGCACTTAATGACAGCAATGCTTAGCAATGGAGTTGCTGGTCCCAACTGCAGTCAGTAATGTATGTATGTATGTATGTATGTATGTATGTATACACACACACAAACACAGACATACTGTACATAAAGCAAGGATCAAGTATTTTCAGGCCTCCAGAACCAGCCAACCAACCAAATAAACAAATGCCCCGACTTTTATAAGATTTGAAAGATCTCACAAATTTTGGGGTACACACAGACAGACAAATCCTTAATTTAGAGAGGTTTCAGGTGTCATGGTAGTGTGCAACATGTATTGTAGGCTGACCCTTCCCAAAGGTAATGGTTATACCATATTCTACTTGCCTGCCAAACCTGTTACTAATACACAGGAAACTGGCAGCTAAAGGAGTCTGTGGTAGCCAGGGAAGAGACAAATAATCTATCCTTCTTGTCTTATTCCACACATTTATCTGCATGGAATTCCGTGCACCTGCCTGAGAACAACAGCGTTCAAGAACAGCTGAACAGAACAATGTGGACTACATCATTCAGAAACCAGGGAGCCAACAAGCAACCCAATCCCCATGGATTCTAGAACTTAATTATTTTGACTAAATGTTCTACCAACCCCAAATTATGTTAGTTATCTCACAAAGCCAAATCCACACAGCACATTCCCTAAAATTACTCCAAGTATAATTATGGCTGAGGAGGCAATAATCCATATTGCCCACAACTGTGTAGTCTATCCTACTACAATATGATTGCCAACTGAAAAAAAGGTGAAAAGGGTTCAGCTACATTTTTTGACAAGTGATAGACAGCTCCTGAAATAGAAAGCAATAGGTTTCTAGTCTCGAGGGTATCACTTTCAAATATATCAATGTTCTAAGGGTGGATCAGTTTTCCCTGCTGTAGCCATCCTGCTGGGAGGTGAAGTCCCAAGAAAAATACAGGAATCCGGCAGCAAGCCTTTGAGGTGGCAGGAACCAAGGGAGGTTCAAAGACAAGACTGGTCAGTGGGTAGCACCTCCAAGCACCACAGAGGTTAGAGGTTAGTAAAGCAGGAGCCACTGTCCAATAAAACAGTGTTTAGAGAACCTACTTGGCAGATAAATTGAGGATCTGCTTACACCTTTCCCAGCTTTCTTAGCTGCATACTGACGCTTCCCACTGTGATTTGGTACAATGTCCCTAGCATCTACCTTAGTCACAAGCTGCCTGGCTCTAGACTCAGTCAGTTTAAACGTGGCTGGAAACTTTTAATCAGTTTCCAACATCATAAATAAATAAATAAATAAATAAATAAGCATCCACTGTCACAAAATTGATTTATCACAACAGACCCACTAAAACCAACAAAACGGAAGATTTCCCATGGGTAGGGAGACAAAGCAAATTCAGTAGCTCTAATACACGAAGACCTCCATGTCTTTCTTACTTCTGACAATGTCTTATATTGGTAATTGTTTGGACTGTTCTTTATTCTATTCCAGTCAACAGATATTTCATATTTCACAAATTGCTTAGCTTCAATGGTCTATAAAACAGTTCTACCATACATTCTTATCTATCACAAAAATTCTATTCTGTAAAACTAAATTTCTTAAAAAAAAAATTAAGAAAACAAGCGTAACATTGATTCATAACCCACATTCTGAGTGTTGGCCATGGTAGTATAGGCACATTTCACATCCTCACATTTTTTGTTCTTGCACATTTCATGAAATAGGATTAGGTCCAATTCCTGCTAATTCTAGATTTCAGATCTGAAGGCCTCCAAATCTGTCTCACAAGGAAGTTATGTTAATTTGCTGCACAGAAACCGCAGGAAGATTAATACTAACAGTAATTCTCTCTCCTTCAGGTTAAACATATCCAGCACTTTCAACCACTTCTCACTGGAGTTGGTTTTTAATCCCTGATTATTGCCCTCACTACCCTTCTCTGTAGATACTTATCTTTGTCCATGTCATAGTACGATATCAGAACTGGACACAGAATTGCAGATGTAGCCTAAACAGTGCAAAGCAGAATGTTCTATCTCCTTTCTAGAAGAGAGTAGTTTTACAAAGCTTTTAAAAAAGCATCTAAATCAATGCCTAAGATTCCACAACTGCACTTAATCTACCTGGAAAGTAGTCAGCTATCAGAGCTACCTTCCACTACCACCCCTTCTTGCTGCCTGATCCAAGGATCTTTTAGAATGGGAAAAAAGGCTTCTGCTTCATACATCTGAAAAGCTAAAAAAAAGTGTCAAGACCTGACATTAATAAAGAAAAAATTATAGAAAGGCACCCTAGAAAGGATTAAAGTGGGGTTAGGTGTTTAAGACACAGTCTAAAATACTGTACTACAAATGGCAGATGGATAAAAGTTCTTTTCAATGTGATAAGGATTCTACAAAGCCCCCAGAAAGAAAGAGGTTTCTCTCAGGGGAAAAGAGGGTGGTTAAAAATCAAATATATTAATTAAAAGCCTTTTAAAGACCTAGAATTTGCTCATAATGGTTTTATCAATCATCTTTTAGAATCATGCATCTAAATACACTGTAGTTTGACTAGAGGTAAATTCAGTATGTACATACTAAATAAACAGGCTAGTATGCAGCTCCCTTAGACAGTTTTCCCTTCAGACCACAGTTTGATTTGCTCACAATCTATCCAGTACAAAATTTTTTCCTTAGTTACAAACAAGCGATTTCTCTCTGCACACATTGCCTGGAGCCAGTAATAGTTTATATAGCTGTCAGCAAACTGATAAGAGCCAAAATTACTCCACAGAGTCCTCTTTAAAGAAGAGCCAAAAACAGAACATTAAATTAAAAGGGGGAAGGGTCACAGAAACCAGTCACTCATGCTGTTAATGTGGCATTAAAAACAAATATATTATTTACTCCAGCAAATGTCTGATTTGACCTGGTCTCTGAAGCCCACTTGGAGGTCAGAGTTGAAGCATTTGGAAAAGTAAAAATTCTCCCTTTTATCTGTTTTTTTTCTGAATGAAAGGGTTAGGAAAGCATGAACCTCACTCTCCTTTTTGGTATTAAAATGAGAGTGGCATGACAACAATAATAACAGCAGTGACAGAGGAGAATGAGGAAGATGGCACTGTTTCCCTATTAAGCCCAGGGCTTGTTTTGCTCATTTCACAGTATGATCTTAAGGTGGCTACCAGAAAGCAAGATCTGACTGCCACTAGTCAAAATCCATTTTAAAAAACCCAAATAAATGTTATTACAATGGAATGGAATGGGAATAGTTCTTCACACTGTAGGAAAACGCCGTGTTAGTCTATGGTAGCAAAACATCAGGAGTCTGGTAGTACCTTTTCTGACTAACCAATTTTATTAAAAGGCACAAGCTTCTGTGTGCTACAGTTCACTTCATCAGAAACTGTTCTCCATCCTCCATTTGCATCTGTCTGCACTCTGAACAGACAAGAGTTTTGTAAGATGCACATAAGGGGAAAGTCCTTCTGCCCAATGTATCCTTATCCTAACTTAGCAAATGAAAACCAAGATGTTAACAATAATAAGTATCATCTATTTAAACTGAAGATAATACATTTTTATTCATTTCAGTTTAAGTCTCCTCATTGTCTCTGACTAGTCCAGATTAAGTATCAACCTAAGACCTGGCCCTATCAAAAGCAGCACGGGTGGCTGTATTTCAGTATTGCAGAATATACTATGCCCACAGATTAGATACTGATGAAAAACAGTGACTCAGGTAAGAAAAGATACAGCCTAGAAATTAGCTTCCACACACAAAAAGCACTCCTGATTTTGTCTTCAAGTCTAATGTTATACTCAGGGAGCCTTTGTGTTGTTCCTGTTGTTAGGCATTTGGGAACCAGAAACCATTGTCAAACTACTGCAAATCACCCAGAGGTCCAGAGGCATTTCCTGAACTAGCTTCTGCCTATCCTTATCAACAGATTCACTTCCCAAAACAAGTTTTTTTGGTGCATGGCTATCTAATAAATTACTGTAATTCAAAATAATAAAACCAAACATGACAAAAGACTATGAGCCTAACATCCTTCTTTACGCTGCTTGTACCTTTGAGACTTATAATTACTTTCTCCTTTATTCACTTCATACTATATATTCCTATGAGCCTGTTAGGAGCTCCTTCTTTCTGTAGCTGTTTTTCAATATTTTCATAAGTGGTAACTCTACATGTGTTACCCTGCCCTCCACATACAGGATTTCTCAGACTCTTTTCCTCTACTCACTGCTGATGAATGGACTCTTCAAGTCTCATGATTTCCAGAACCATCCATACAGAGATTACACTAGTTTTCTTTCAGTGATGCTCCCTTGGTTTTATTTTTTCCTCTTTTCCTTTTTCCCCCTACAGTCAGCCTGTAATTCAGTTCTGTTGCTTCTTCCTTTGTGCTGATAAAACAATACAGCATTTCTTTTCTATTCCTTTGGCAAAGCTTTAACTCATTTCTTACTACCTCTTACTTTGTGGCATTCTTTTTATTTTCCTCTTATGTTCTGTTGTCACATCTTGGTATCCTCTCTGCTGCAAACACTTTGCTCCCAACATCATTCATCCCTCATCACTTTGATATGATGTTCCTCTTAAAACGCCTATATTGGGCTTCCTTTCCACTCTCAGAATCAATGTACATATCTTGTCCATCAAAGCCCTCCATGACTTTGTTCTTACAACTTTGCTTTTTTTAATTTGGCAGATCTCCATCCATGTTTTTGACTTTTGCATCACCATACCTTTAGCTTCTCAAAGTTCTCTGACTCCTTCAAAAGACCTAAACTTTTTCTTTACTGGTCTATATGCTAGAAACTATTTCTTAGAAATATATTCTCTAGAATACATTACTTTCTATAAATTCCCTCTCAAGTTCCACCCATTTCAAGAAAACATCAGCTAAATCTCATAGTTCCTATTCCCTGATGTAATTCAGTCTGTACTAAAGCCTACACTTGGAACAGACCTTTGTTCTGTCATACCAGGTACAGGCAACCTGGTGCTCAGAAACACTATTGTGCATCCTGACATCCTGCTGGTGTTACTAGGATCCTCTCCTACCCAACATTTTAAAAAAACATTTGTATTAAGAAAATATAATAGGGAGCTGACATGCCACAAAGCACAGCCACAGCCACAGCCTCCAACACTATAATTATTTGCAAAAATGTCTTTAGGCCCCACTGGGATGCAGAGAGCATCCTGTCAATTTTGTTCCAATTTTGGGACCAGTATGCCCGCTATGTCATCCAGTTTGTGAACAGAGAGGTATCCCATTGGAAACATTTTCTGATTATATCCAGCTCATGCTCTCAAAATCCCTAATGTGCTCCTGACCTAAAAAGGTTACCGACTACTGTCTTAGATGTATAAAACACTATACAAGCTGATAGTTCTGTATAAATAAAAATGGACAACTATGGACAGTTCCTAAAGATGTCACTAAACCACAGAACATCCTTATTTATTATTTCAGGAATAAATGTGAGAAAAATATGTAAAGGGATTGGGACTCTTTCCATCCATCAGCAGGATAACTCTCCAAAAACAGAAAGGGACCAAATTTGGTGCAGGGGAAAAAGCAGGCAAAAGCAGGACTGAATTCAAAAATAGCCTGGATCCAACTGGGGACCAGAAAAAAAAATCCCCCAATGCTTCCCCATGAAAGAGGCCATTAGGCAGCAGCTCAGAATGCTACTACCACTTCTATCTGTCTACATCTTAAAATAATTTATTTTTGCCTTTATTTAATTAAACAGAACAGAATAAGGAAAAAAAAGATTGGGGTTAGAGTTCTTATTGCTGAGAGATTTGTCCTTCAGCATGGAAGAATAAATCTATGGCCCCAATTACTCAGTGGTTGAGGACCTGATGTTATTTGTAACTTATAAACAACTTGCCTGTAGCCATAGTTGTTGTTGTTGATTTCTCCATTATATGTTCCTTTCCCTTCTTCCTCCTAGTCACATGACTCAGAAATGGAGAATGTGCAGCTTGCCCTGTGCTCCCCAGTGCATATGTATACACAAACACAAGAGCAGAAACAGTGACCACATACGCACCCACTCTTTGACTTTCTTTCTTGCACAGAAAACACATATGTGCCCATCCTGATTAAACCCTCACCTTCATACACACACTAATTATTTCATTACACAGAAAATACAGATGCCACTTATGGCCACTGCTAGTAAAGGGGTTGGAAACAATTCCAGAAGCCTTGTTCTGCATGCTTTTCCTACCTAGTTATGCTAGGATTGCTACTTTAAGAAGAAAAAAATCAGAACAGAAAAAAATATTTGTAAGGTTTTTGTGTAAGATTTTATTTTGTGTCCTTGCATACCTGCAGTCTTGATCTTTTACTCTTACAAAGGTCAAAGGATGATTGTGGGACAATCATCACCACTAAGCATAGCTTCACAGAACTGCTGTGGGCACAAATTGAGAGAAGGGTATTCATGTACATTCTGCTGAATTTCTTAGAAGAACATCATCTTGGAAGAAGTAATCATTTTTGCTATTTACACAGTTCCTACTACTTTCCAAATTCCCATTAACTTCAGTACCTTAACAGAATTAAAAGCAGATCAAAGATAAAAATGTTCTGTAGGTGACAGGAGAACAATGTCTATATGAACAGTAGTTTTTTGTGAAATTACTACTCATAGTTTTCAGGCTCCATGTGGGTTTAACATAAGGATGGAGAAGAATGCTTACTAGGGGGCTTTTTCAGAAATCAGATTGGCAACGGAGCTTCTTAGCAGACATGGGGTGGTCTTGAACTACCCATGTGTTCAGCCAGTTTGCTTTAACTTTCGTAAGTTCAATTGGCTCATGTCTCTTCCAAGCGGCAAGTCTGCTGGGGTTAGATAAAGCCAGAAGAAGCCTCTGGTTTCTGTAAAATGAAAAGAAGGAGCTTTGTTTGGGGGGGTGAGGGGCAGAAGAGGGACATTTACACTCTTCAAGCACACATGGCCACCATATTTTTATTCTTTTAAAGGCATAACTGCATGGGATTAAGCATGAATACAAATCAGATTGCAGGATTAGTAGTCAAGTATGTGTCAAATTTTCAGGTAGGTTTGGGACCTCATATAGCAAAACGTTTAGCCTATTTAATTATGAAAAGTTGAAATTGTAGGACTTGCTTAAGATCTCAGTGCAAGTCAGAGATAAAGGAAAGGAAAAACCTTCCGCCCTCCAAATTCCAACACTGTATCAAACCACAAAATACCACAGCTTCTCATCTCTGGTTTATAGATCTCAGTTTTCTTGGCAGCTCTCAAAAGTAAGGTCACACTGAATAAAGTCTGCTTCTAAAATATTCAAGTACACCCATGAGAAAATACTGCACAATCTTAACAGCAATGATTAATTCCAATAGAGTATGGAATACATTTTTCCCTCAGCAGCAGA
This sequence comes from Candoia aspera, assembly GCF_035149785.1. Classification (NCBI taxonomy): domain Eukaryota; kingdom Metazoa; phylum Chordata; class Lepidosauria; order Squamata; family Candoiidae; genus Candoia; species Candoia aspera. The sequence goes on along the minus strand of NC_086153.1, from coordinate 268,736,425 downwards.
AACTCATATTCCTACACAAAAACACTTTTCCAGGAGTTTTTGTTGAGGATTTATGCTTTTTCGTAAAGAATTTTGTTTATGAGATACAAGATATAGTGATTCCAGAACAGTTTTAAATTACAAACATTTAAAATGCAGAAAACAAAAAGGTTGTAACAAAAATATTAGTCGAATAATTACTTCAATTTTAGAACAAATTATATGTTTTAATATGGAAACTATAGAAATCTACTATAGTAGTCATCAAATAGTCAAGAAAATGTTTAAATTATAATAGATCTCAGTACTAATAACTCACTTCTAATTTCAAACTTTTCTCAAGCATTTTATAGCCACAAACAGCTGCTTTAAATCTATGATACCATACATGACTGCAGTACAAATATTACAAACATGCACATACATATGTTGGCATGTATTCTAATACTACTCTGAATATGGATTATACAGAGTATATGGATTATCATATTATTTTGAATTCAGTGTATATGAATTTTTATACACTACACCAATTGGCTCGCATATATGGATTATCAAATGCTATTTTCTAAACAGAGTATCAGATTGTTTTTAATTATGACACTTCAAACACAAAGGGATATACAATTATATCTTACGTTTCAACTTTCCCAAGCAATAGTAAGTAAGCAAAACTTAGTACTATTTATTTATCTGCAAGCACAGTGGAGCATAATGAAAAATTGGGATAAGATTAAATATAAAGAAGACCAAACTAATGACAAGCCTTAGAAATGACAATGAAGATACTGAAATGGTGGATGGCTTCTGCCTTTTAGGACCAACTATCAATGGTAAAGGACCCAGCAATAAAGAAATATGCCACAGGCTAGCACTTCATAGAATAGTCATGAAGGCCTTAGAAAAGATACTTAGATGCTAGGATGTCCCTATACCTACAAAGCTCAGAATCCCGCAGGCAATGGTTTTCCCTGTGGCAGTCTATGGGACTGAAGCTGTATAGAAAGAACATGGACATTTTGGTGTTCAAAACTGACAAAGTATTAAGAATGTTAACTCACTAGAATTTTTCTCCTAAAGCTCACTGCCTGTTCAAATCTATTATTATTATTATTATTGTTGTTGTTGTTGTTGTTGTTGTTGTTGTTATTATTATTCAACTTCCAGGGAAGAAATGGCAAACTCCACTAAAAGCAGAGCTGACAACCGTGGCGGAACGGGGAGCCAGCGAGTAGACAAGCTCTTCACAATTCCTTTCCAGACAAGGAGAGGACTTCAGATTCCCCGCAAGTGCTCCAGACAGTTGGTCCACACGAGGAGACTGCAAGACAGCAGCTCCAGTGGGTTTAGAGATCTGGGAGATGAGGGAATAGATATTGTTTTGCTCAAACCGCAGTCAGCCCAATCAAAAAAGGGCACTGGATTCACGTATTTCCTTCTCTAATCACTTTTAGATATTGCTTGTTAACTGATTTTCAGCTGTGAGAATCTTGGATCAACAAGTTTTACAGCACTGGGTGAATTTCCTTGAATCCTTAGCAAAAGAAGTTTTAAATACAAGTTTAAGGACTTTGGAAAAAATTTCTTTTGGAATAAACAAAGGAATGTCGGCTGGTAGGGACCAGGAGATGTGCCTTTTCTTCCGTGGCGCCTGCCCTCTGGAACATCCTCCCTCCTGAGGTTAGGATGGCCTCAACCCTTTTCACTTTTCAGAAGGCCTTGAAGACCTGGCTATGTGCCTGGGCCTGGGGCCCCAAGTGTGCGAAGGGCCCCATTTCATGGTTGTGCTGACATGATGGATTTTAATATCTCATGGCTGTATTTATATTTAATTTTTTATATTGTTTTAGTTGTTTGAATTTTTTTTTTTATGATTGTTAGCCACCCAGAGTCACTGGTTTGAGATGGGCAGCTATATAAATTGAATAAACAAAGAAACCAACAGCAAAAGGGTGATTAGAACTTTGATTTTGGAAAGTTACAAACAGACTAAGGGTCCATATAGATTTGAACTAAGATTTTAGAATTAATTGTAAGAATCCTTCCTTCTCCTAAAAAAACATGATAAGATTTTGAAGGTTGGACACTAGAGGGAACCAGAAGGAACTAAAGATTACACTTAAAGGAAAAGAACACTTATATTTGACTTACTAATACAGAATGAAGCAAAACATTTTAACATTGGACATATTAAAGGATATTTTTGAACAATGGACCCAGAAGTTAATTTTAAAAGTATCTGCCTCTATAGACTGACTGTGTTTAAAAAATATCATGGAAGAGGATCAAGTTTTACCTGACAAGATTGAAACTGATCTGAAAGTGGATTTAAAAATGACAGGCTACAAGAATGATAAGGAAAGAGAGACTTTCGGTGGGGACATGGTGGACTGAACAGCTGTGCCCCCAGGCTCAGCTGGCAGAACTGACAACACGGCAGTTTTTTCAGGCTCAGGCAGGTTTTTCCTGAAGCCCAGGAGTGTTTTCTGGAAAAAAGGAAAACACCTGGAATCACATTTGTCCTCCGGATGGCTGCTTGCAGCCAGAAGATCGCAAACATCATTCCTGCTCAACTGGTAAGAGCTAGCCAGGAGGCTGGGACATCACCATTTTCCAAGCCATGCTGTAGCCTTAAAGGGACACTAAGACTGGACACCCCATTTCTAAATCATCCAATTTATATTTCTTTTAAGTATGCGTACCCTAAGAGAGGCTTTCTACAGCAAGGAGAAGCAGGCTCTCTTGGTGCTTATCGTCATTTTTGAGATTAATTTTTTTTAAAAAAATTCTTTTTAAGTTTTGGATTTTGTTTTCCATCCAAATATTAAGGAGGATTGAGAGTAAATAATTGCTTCCCTGTTACTATTTTTGTTCTATATTTGAAGATATTAGCATTTTCCTACACGTTGAATCGGCTGTTTTGAACTTTCAGTTTTCTGCTTCTACTTTCCTTGGGGAACTGTCTGTTATCTCATTTTCACTTGTGTAAATACATTCTGGAGTTTATTTATATCTTTGACTGTCGCTGGTTAAGCTCCTAGGGGGTGCCATAATCTTGAGATATGGAGGATTTTGAACAGACTTTCTCTGACTTCCACTGAGATTTTAAACAGATTCTTTCTGATTCCTACCAAGTTTTTATGCAAGGCAGTCAGGACATTGTGGAAAATGTGAGGTCTAAAATGTGTCATCTGTTTGGCGATGTCATGGATGAAATTGAGGAATTTAACAGCAACAGAAATGTCTCTTCAACTTCTGTTGAAATGGTGGATGAAGATTGGATAGTTGAGTTGAAGAAATTAAAGGAAGAGATCGAGTTGCAAGCCGTAAGTGAAATTGATCTTCTGATGGAAAAGAAGGGGTTGTTGTGTATGGGAGGTCTCCTGAAGAGAAGTCGGAGTTTTTGAGGGGGGCAGTTGGGCTGTTCAATTTGTTTAAGAAAAAAGCTCTGTGTGCATTGTGGGGATATATAAATGTTCTAATTTATTTTGAAGTAGGATAAAGGTTTAAGAATATTTATCTGGATTGTTTTTAGGGTTTGGCTGATTTCATTTATCTTTAATGGTTTGGATTAAGATTACTAAAGTATATAAAAATATTATTTTGCTTTGGGTTTAATATGATTGATTATTAAAATTGTTGCATTATCAAGTACAATGGCAGACAATTTATATATATATTTAGTTTGATCTTTACTATAGTAGACAGGAATGTATAGAATAGTAGTAGGAAGGAAATAATTAAATGTTATCTTTTGGGGTGAAGTCTATTAGGAGGTTTATATATATTTTTTCTTTTAATATAAGGAGAAGAAGCAACTGTATTTAGTGATTTTTATAACGTGCCAATGGAATGATTTATAGAAATAATGTGATTTTGGTTTAATAAGGGACTGATTATGGAAAATTGTTGTATAGCCTTGTTAAAAGTCGGAATTCACCTCTTTTTGTAATTTTGAAAAACTTTCTCTTGTGTTTCTACACTTTAATTTTTTCTTTTTTTTTCTCTCTGTAGTTTTTTGTTTTTCTGTAGCTTTTATCTTTGCTTGAAACTTAATAAAATTCTTATTAAAAAAAGGAAAAAGATGCTACACTGGCCATACAAAAGAAAGTGGCTGATGTCTTAATAACTGAAAAGGATATACAAATAACAAACCAAGACAGTGACCTGGATAATTTTCCTATGTTGGATTTACAAACAAGACTTGTTAAAGCTTTAAAGAATTTTGTAAGAAGTGACAAAATAAAAATGAAAAGTAATCAAGTTTTAGGACATTATTTGAAGGAACTAAAAATCAAGATTGTTAAAAGTAAAAGGAAGGAATATAAAGTTGGTTTATTTGGTCAAGGTTAAAATAGATATGTAGTTATCTCTGGTAGTGCTTAATGGACTTTTGCTGATCAGGACTGAACAACAAGGCTTTAAGGATTTGTTCACAGATAAGAGATGGGATATGGGAAGAAGAGATCATTTGCTGCATTTTAAGAGAAGGTTATAAGTTAATAAAATTGTTTATACTTGTTTTGATGAAGGAGGAAGTCATTTCCTTATACATATCTTTTTTTTTCTTTACTGCACTCTTGTTTTTTCTTTTCTATTTTTCTGTCTATTTTGTTTCATTTCTGCACCTTCTATTTTTCTTTTTTTCTTTTTTTAGTTTGTTTTTATCTTTTTAATTGTAACTTTTAATAAAATTACTATAAAATATTATTATATTTTTATCCCACCTTTTTTATATATAACTCAAGGTGGAAAACATACTTAATACTCCTATCTCCTATTTTTCCCACAACAACAACCTTGTGAAGTGGGTTGGGTTGAGAAAATGTGGCTGGCCAAAAGTCAGCCAGCCAGTTTTCACACCTATAGCCCTACGACTTAAAATATAAATAATATTTGAGTTAGGACTAAAATGTATAAATTTTTCTATGTTGAATCAGTAGTCATAAAAAGAAGAACATGGAAATATAAAGAAGTTATAATGTGCATCAGTTTCATGGAAATGTAAAGAAGTTATAATGTGCATCAGTTTCATACACATATATGCAACCCTTTGCTACCCTTCACCTGAGCAGCAAAACAAAGCAAGAAGCAGGAAGTTAACCAGTTCCTCCTCTGGAGGCAACAACAGGCTATGCTTAGCTGTAGTTTCCTGCTTTGTTTTGCCTCTTGCACAAATGGAAGAGTAAAGCAGCAGCAAAGGGACTGAAAATAACTACACAAAACTTGTTTTTTATTATTATTATTATTATTATTTTATAAATAACTCAAGGCGGCGAACATACTTAGTACTCCTTCCTCCTCCTATTTTCCCCACAACAACAACTCTGTGAGGTGAGTTGGGCTCAGAGAGACTGACTGGCCCAGAGTCACCAGCCGGCAGGACTAGAACTCATGGTCTCTTGATTTCTAGCCTGGTGCCTTAACCACTAGACCAGAGTGGTTCTCTTGTTCACAAAACTTGTGCACATATTTGTGTTCTAAACAAGAAACTGCCTGGATACAGCCAATCACAAGTATCCATGAAAATAATGTAATACATAAAAAATTAAATATTACACAAGTGAGCCAGAGAAATAATCTAAAATAATGAAATTTCGATGTAATTCCAAAACTTTGCAACCACATATGATGTTTCTTCTGAAGCTACATCTGGACTTTAAACACCCTATATTAATCTTGAAAGTAGCTCAGAAAGCGGGGATACAAGTATAGCATACGTCAAATCAGACAGTGAATAAACGATATGGAAGAAAAGAATCTGAAACTACAGGAAAGGAGTAATTTTCTCTAAAGGTTCTCCATCCCATCAAATAATAATACTTTGCTCCTACCCATCTGAAGAGTCAGGCTTAAAGCTTGAATTGTCTCAACTCAGCCCCTACAATTTTATATCCTATTCTTTTGCTTAATCAGGGATGCTTCCAGAACAGCAGGGAAGTACAACTCTTCTACGAAGACAACTATGAAAGAGAAAAGCAGAATCCAACGAAGTTCTGCAAAATCAATAACCTAGAGAACCATAACACTTTCTTTCTTATCTCATCCCCTTCATATTAGAAAGAAAACAAGTATGTTTTTAACCTCTGTGTCAAGGGCCATCTTTAACCAATCATTTCATTGTGAAATAGTTCCATAGCAAAAGAGACAGAGAAAAAAAGAAAGAAAAAATGAACAGCTGCTGAGCAGGTGGTGGAAGTTTTCACATGTCTTCACACAAATTAAGAATGTGCACCCATCAACTATTTTGCCATTCAATATCTATGCTGGAGACAATTTTTCTGAATATGTATTTCCTACAAATATCAAATAACCATGTGTCATTTTAAAGATTCCACAGATGTTTTATATAAAAATCTGTTAATAAATAAGACTGATCATAAATGAAGTGTGTGTATTCTGTGCATGGCATGCAGAAGTAACAGCCATGTTTAGCAAAACCGAAGTATGCTACTGTTATATAAAATATAGAATATATTGTTATGTATTCTAGAAAATAATACTTATTCTAGAAAAGATACAATACCTTCTATCTGACAAGCATCCAAAGGTCTACTTTTGGCCTTACTAATATAAATTTGCTCAAGAAGAATGTGCAACACTTCCAGCAGGCTAGACTACTACTTCTTCCAACCTTGGGTTTCTTCATACCTTTATATTTTCCCACAATAACAGAATCAACTGTTCTTTGATGGTTCAACTCTTTACTTCCAGCACTGTCATTTAAAAAAAAAACACTTAACTGAACTAAATCTTAATAAAAGTAAAATATCTATCCAAATTACAGGGAATCTAAATGAAAATATGGTATAGACTCAAATAGAGTAAGACCTTGATTTTTACAGATCCTTCAGGGGGATATCTGTTAAATCCAAATATCTGTTAAATCTGAATTTAAGTAATTTGTGTCATCTTAGTCAATTGCAGAATTATGTAACTGACACAAATGGTTTCATTTTTAATAAAAACTCAGTAATAGACCAACACTTGATTTAACTAATTGTAGTTCATTAAGTAAGAGTGGAGTGATGTTGTATCTGCTAAATCAAGTCTGCTAAATCAAGTTCCATTAAACAGGCTACTTCGTATTATTAACACAGTTAAGATATGGAGATTTTAATTTTTTTTAAAATTAATACCACAAGGAGATTTTGAATTGGATTAAAAAAAGGTATTAGTAACCATCTGAGGACATCCATAGATATAAATACTGATAGTTATTACAAAATCTTGGAAACATCTCTGTATAGTAATTTCCAGGTAAGTCAGACAACATTAAAACAATTACATGATTTTTTGTTACACTAAAATTAGTCATGTTTGTTAGGTTTTTTTAAAAAAAATGTATGTCAAGTCAACTGATGCTGACTGTACACAACTCTACAATTTATCCTAATAATTAAAGTGGCTTTTCAGAAGCAGCAGCAATCATCGCGCAAACTGATTTAGAAAAAGAAAGTAAAATAAATAAGGTTCTTAATTGACTAAATAACTAAGAGGATTAATAATCTGCTTTTAAAATACTGTATAATAAAATTGTAAACATTATATACCAAAATACAACCAAAAGAGATATCATGTTTGAATTACTGAAAAGGATGTAAAGTCATTGATACTTTAACAAAACCCAGCATTAATTTTTATTTTTAGAAGGACAATATTTAATCTTTCCTTTTAAGCCCATATATAATATAGAATCAAAACAAGATTTCAAGAATATGCCCTTATTTGCAGCTCCAACTAGTAAATATGTCTTCCAAAATAAAATTAAACTGAAGATTTAATTGAACAATATTCAGAATGTTTGCACTCCCAGAATGTTATAAAAGCAACACAGACTAATTTAAAGATCAACATTTGCAATTTTTTTTCTCTTAGTACCCATTAATAACACCCTCTGAGTATACAAGTGAAGAAATTATGCTTTTAAATCCTAGTAGATTTGAACAAAAGTTTCTAAATGAAGGAATAGTTCAGCAGAAGAATAAATTACATGTGGAAGGTGTGGAATCTCACTGGTATAAAGGATACACAAAAAACAGATTCACACAGGTCTGGAATAGCCTAAGTTGGAATTGACAGGATGGGGTTTGATTAGATGAACCACTGGAGCCCTTCCAATTCTACAATTCTGTGATTTCAGAACACTGACAGATGTGGCTCTAATTTCATTCCTACATTTTTGCCAGATGTTGCATCCTCAATAGACTAAAAGAAAAGAAACAGGGAAGGGAAGTATCTAAAACATAATTACAAATTTAAGGATATGTATTTACAGTTCTGTGCATTACTCTAGCTGGTTTCATGTTATAATTCAGACCATAGTGGCATCTATTACAAATACAGAATTAAAATGCCTAGATGTGCTCAAACAGGGATTTGCAGAAAATGCATGAAGGATATGGCACAAGCAAAGGTGGTTTGGAAGGACAAAAAATATAGATGTAGAGAATGGTGTAAGTGTACACTATTATTTAGCTATATTTGCTTCATGCTTTAGTATTGTCAGTTTACAATTTCTTGCTCATTATCTACGCTTTGCATAATATTGCTTAACAGAAAGAAACAATGAGTATGTATAATATGTAATACTGTAATAAGAAAAAGTAGAATGCTAAATAATATGGATACTTAATCCCATTACTACACTTTCAGTAAAGACAACCTTCTTTGCTATTCTCAATAGTAATCAGAAGTTAACCATTTCTAGCATAACTGTACCGTTAACTAACCTCTTCTATCTCCAAATAGAGAGTCTAGCAAAAGGCTATGAAAATCAGAATGAATCAAGGGAGCAGAGACCTCTTCTGGCTATTTTCATATTGGCAAAACCGCACAGCAAAAGAAAAACCTCAGTGTGATCTCTCTCACACACTTAAGTAATCTAATTACCTCATAAATAATCCAAGTCCACATTAGTTTCCAGGACTGCCTCATGTCAAGTGACTTGAATAGGAAAACTACTACTCCCTCATAAATTTGCCCTTCATATGAGTTTTCCTGATATGCTTGATTTCATATACTTCAATATCATCCCTGTAACCTTGATTACATTCCCTAGACACACTTATTTTTATGATGGACAAGGCTGATAGATTGAATCCTCATTAAAGTTCTTTAAAACAAGATACAGGCTTTGTTTTTCCAAAGAAATCTTCAACATTCAACTGATCTGTGCTCCAAAACAGAAGGTTCATATTTTAAAATTGATGCTGGATTATCATTCTAAGAAGAATCAAACCAGTGTTTAAAGTTCTAACAGACTTTATTTCTGAACTCTGAATGTCAGTTTCCTTTTATCTACATATTTAGGTAACTACACTTTTAGAGTTGTCTTCCTCTTGTATCATTTAACACTTGGTATAGACAATAGTAAGTGTCTTATGAACACGACTGCGTAAATATGTAAGATAAATAGAGAAGCAGGTATCTCACTGCTCCCAGAATCTGGAATGCATACTGTATTTGAAAGTGTGGCTTCCATTTTGTAATGTAGAATATTGATCAGGTGTCTGCCACCTTCCTAAAAGCATCTGTGAAGTGTTACAAAGGGCATGTCATCAATTTATCCAATCCTTTATTGATTCATTCATTTCATATGCTAACAAAGCCACAGTCTGATTTACATAATCTAAAGTATGTAAAATAACCTTCAGCATGATAAAATTCAAATTATGTAATATACAGGCCAACATTTTTTTAATTTCTGTGCTGTGTTTCTTTCCAGAGCCCAGAGTTACTGAGTTATGGAGAGCCAATTTGGTGCAGTGATGAAGGCACTGGCCTAGAAACCAGGAGACCGGGAGTTCTGGGCCTCCCTTTGGCATGAAAGCCAGCCAGGGGAACTTTGGGCCAGTCACTCTCTCTCAGTCCAGCCCACCTCACAGGATTGTTGTTGTGGGGAAAATAGGAGGCAGAAGTATTAGTATGTTCATCGCCTTCAGTTTTATATATATATTTTTTAAAGGCAGGGTAAAAATATAATAATAATTTATAGGAGGGGAGGGGAGTTACACAACCAAAGTCTCCAAGTCAAGTTCAACTCCTAGTGTCTTTATGAGCCTATCCTTGTAGTTTCCTTGGCAACAATGTGGAAAATAATTCCTACTGCTTTCTTTCTGGATGTTTGTTTCACACTCTCCATCTAACCTACAGCCCTGATATTTCCTAGAGGTCTCTCATCTGAGCACTAACTGGACAGTCCAAACAGGTAAGTCGGGTCCTGCCACTATACTTTAAAACACATAAATACAAAAACAAAGAAACAAAGTCCATTACAAATCATCATCATCAAGCTAAATAATAGTCAAATTAAAAACAGTAATGGTCCTAGAATAATTGCAATTTTGTAATATTCTCTGACCTGGACAAATAAAGCAACTTGCATATATATGTGCTAAGGGTACAGTTGGAGATGAAAGTGTTATGAATAATGTCTTCAGTGCCTGGATGAAAGCCAGAACATACATTTAATGAGTGAATGAAATAACCATATAAATACATTTACTGAAAGTCGTAACTTTAGTGACAGTACAGGAATCATTCAGAACCCCCATAAGCAAATAATCAAATGATTTTATTTATTCTAATTCTATTTTACCATTTCATCACTGATAATTTCATTTCACAAGAGCAGTATAGATAATTATGTCTGTGTAATCTCAATATATCTATATTGCATAATTTACCAACAGGAAATGCTGTGCACCTCTTTTGAACAAATCAAACGCTAACATTTAGAAACATGCAAATCATTATGACACTCATCACATATAAAGTTATCCAACATGTATACATATGTTTTAACTCACAGCAAAATAATAATGTTTTACATTCTACCTATTTCTGCATATTAATGAACATCAATTCTACCTGTCTCTGCATCTCTTCAATCTGCCGCTGGGGTATGCTCTGTAGAATGTTGTACAGCTCAGGCATCTTCTCCTCAGGTATCACCACAGAAGCTCTAAATGCAGAAATAGGAAAAGAAAAAAGAGGAAATACTTTAGAAAACTACACCACCTCCCCAGGGCCATAATTAATTTCAGATAAAGAATGGTCTAGATCCAGACATTGTCACTCCTGAATGAAAGGGTTCCTTCCATTTACAGCAAGCTGGCTAGTAATTCTGGGAGTTGAAGTCCACCCATCTTAAAGTTGCCAAGCTTGAGATTTATAGCATGATTCAGTAGAGATTTACAGCTGGCAGAACAAAAGGGGCCTTGAAATTCAACTCTGAAAAGTGCAGGGGGGGGCAGGAATTGCTAAATAGAGACAAACTGGTTTTCAGAGGTGCATAAATATGATAATCCTCGTGGTGACAGTACTTCAAATTTAGAAAACGAGACTGATTTGACAATATTTAAAATGGCAAAGCATATATTCTGAGCCTTGTGTTCCTTCTATTTTTGTCAGGTTTCTCTCAACATTAGTGTTTTCTACACATGTGCAAAACAGTTTTGTGCATGGAACAGCTATTTCAGGTGGTTTGTGTCTGAGCTAAAACATGCAAGTTTAGTCTGAATGTTGAACAAAGCTAGACTGTTTTGTTCTAGATACAAGCAAAAACGTGATTATTCTGGGCAGTATTTTGGGGAGTGGGTAGGAGCAGGTGAAAGCCAAGGACATCAGCGGCAACAGCAGTTAAGATAAGAAAGGAACATGAGATCACTGAGAAGAGCTGGAATGCAAAGGGATATGCCACATCGGGAGCTGCTGAGAGAAGCAGGTAAGAGAGGGATGTCATGGACCATCCATAAACTGATTTTATGGAGTGAGCAGAGCAAGGTTGGCACATGTCATCCTTCTGAGTTTCATATTGGCTAAAACCCCATAGTTTGGGTTTTGTTTCTGCTGAACCACAACTGTTCCAGACGTTTGGCAGAACTTCTGGTACAGAATGTATTTGTTTTGAGTTCAAAACATTTTCTATTTCCTGCACACCCCTAGTGTTTTTTGTACCTGCTTGATATAATGAAGGAGAAAGTCTAGAATACAACATTTGCTTTGCTTGACTACAATGTTGATGAAAATTAGCTTTCAGTATCTGGTTGATGTAATGGAGGAATTCCTTCTGTTTAATGTTACATTTTGCTTTCATGCATCTCTTAACCACAGAAAAATAAAGATACGACGTATTCCTCAAAATTTAATGGCTTGTGATTTGCAACTAATATTCTTTAAAACTTTAAAGTAAATTCAAGAATAAAGTTGTCACTGACTAAAACAAATGTCCATCAATTTTATTACAATTTTTGGTATGAGCAAACTAAAAAATACATAACACTTCTTATAAAGTAATTTTTATATCTATAAATGTTGCTAAAATAATTAAGTACTGTATATATTATTTTAACCAAATGCTCATTTTCACCTTCCCCAAACTTTTCCCCCCATTACTTCAAAATTTCTGGGAAATTTTACATCTCTAAGACAGACCAAAGAAAAGAAAGAATATATTGAAATTCATCTGAGATAAATGGCTGCTTGGACCACTTCTCATTTTCTCATCCATGTACAGCTGACTATTCTTATACATCTTAGAAGAATGGATTCAATCTATATAATATCTTTTTTCAATGTTTTTCTCACGGTCATGCAGTCTCCAAACAAGCAACAAAGAGATGATAACAGAATGTACCTCTTCCAGTCCAGAACTTCAGAGAAAGGAAGAATGTAAGAATCAGCTATGACAACAGGGATGCAACCAGCCTGAAGAACGTCACTCAGTACAGCTTGTCCTAAGCGTGCTCCCCGCAGAACAACACAGAATGTGGCTTCCTGTGGGCAAATAGCCATAAAATAGTAATAACTGTTTTTCAATTATTTTATTAAATTAAAACTAATGCATGGCTTATTCACTGCCTTGTAAAATGTTATGCTTTGGAAAATGGATTTCATGACAACATACATCAAATACAAACAAGGTTTTCTTTCTTCATATTACATTATAATAAAGGTTAATTACAACTTTAAAATTCTAAACTAATAGCCCAACAATCCTTTTCAAACCATTACTGCAGTCTCTTCAAGTGGCACTATTTGGATCTCAGATGCTCCCATTTGACCATGAGATAAAGGAAGCCCCACACCTATGTGTCAAACATGTACATCAGTTTCCTGCATTAAACATATTGTATTTAAAGAGGTACATAACATGCCTATAGTAAAGGTAAAGGTTTCCCTTGACGTAAAGTCCAGTCGAATCCGACTCTAGGGGGCGGTGCTCATCTCCGTTTCTAAGCCTTGGAGCCGGCGTTGTCATAGACACTTCCGGGTCATGTGGCCAGCATGACGACTCGGAACGCCGTTACCTTCCCGCCGAAGCGGTACCTATTGATCTACTCACATTTGCATGTTTTCGAACTGCTAGGTGAGCAGGAGCTGGGACGAGCAACGGGAGCTCACCCCGCCGCGCGGTTTCGAACCGCCGACCTTCTGATCGACAGCTCAGCGGTTTAACCCGCAGCGCCACCACGTCCCTAACATGCCTATAAACATGCATTTTTAAACACCTAAATACTAGTGTCTGAGTCAGGGCTGCAGTGTTGCTTTACTTTTAAAACCTGTTTTAAAAAATGCAACTCCTATAGCTGGCAGAATCACTATCTTAATTTTTATTCATTAAATTTGCTGAGCATCTGCAGGACAAAATCGCTCGGATCCGCTCCAAGTTAGACTCTAGGCGTGAGGCGTGGTCTGGAGAGATACCAGGGGAACGTGCTCACCCAGTTATCTGGGAACAGTTTGATCTGTTGGACCTGAGGAAGTGGACAGGATCCTACGGACAGTAAATGCCACCACATGTCATCTAGACCCATGCCCCTCCTGGCTGGTAAAAGCAGCCCGGGAGGTGACATGTGGTTGGGTCCAGGCGATGGTTAATACATCTCTGGGAGTGGGGGTGTTTCCAGCTGCCTTTAAGGAGGTGTTGATGCACCCCCTCCTCAAGAAGCCATCGCTGGACCCTACTGTTCTGGACAATTTTTGTCCAGTCTCCCATCTGCCCTTTTTGGGGAAAGTGTTTGAGAAAGTGGTGGCTTCACAGATCCAGAGGGTCCTGAAGGAAACAGATTATCTAGACCCCTTTCAGTCAGGTTTCAGGCCCAGTTATGGGACAGAAATGGCATTGGTCGCACTTATGGATAACCTATGGCAGGAGCAGGGTGGAAGCAGTGCATCCATCCTCACTCTTCTTGATCTCTCAGCGGCTTTCGATACCATCAACCATGGTATCCTTTTGGGGCGGCTCAGGGAGTTGGAGGTGGGTGGCGTTGTTTTACGCTGGTTCACCTCCTTCCTCCAGGGCCGGTCCCAATCGGTGGTGATTGGGAGCAAAATATCTGACAGCCCCTTCTTTGTGGGCTGCCGCAGAGTTCAGTACTCTCCCCACTCCCTTTCAACATCTACATGAAACCGCTGGGTGAGATCGTCTGTCACCACGGGATGAGGTATCATCAGTATGCTGATGATACCCAATTATACATCTCCATCCCGGGTGAAGTAAGTGATGCTGTGACTACCTTCTCTTGGTGTCTGGGGGCTGTGGAGGTCTGGATGAGGAACAACAGGCTTCAGCTGAACCCTGGTAAGACAGAGTGGCTGTGGGTTAATGGTTCTTCCGTATCTGGGATGTTGTCATCTCTGGTTCTGGATGGGGTTGCACTGCCCCAGACAGACCCGGTGCGTAATCTGGGGGTCCTCCTGGGCTCACGGCTCCTGCTCAAAGAGCAGGTGGCAGCCGGGGCCAGGAGAGCCTTTGCACGGCTACATGCAGTGCACCACTTATGCCTCTTCCTAGATCGGGAGGCCCTTCGAACGGTCACTCATGCCCTTGTTATCTCTCATATAGACTATTGCAATGCACTCTACATGGGGCTACCCTTGAAAAGTATCCGGAAGCTCCAGCTAGTCCAGAATGCAGCTGTGCGGCCCGTTTTTGGTGTCCCTAGAAGGACACATGTAACACCGCTGCTGCGCAAGCTGCATTGGGTACCAGTTTGCTTCCGGGTCCAATTCAAGGTGTTGGTTATCATCTTTAAAGCACTACATGGCATGAGGCCAGGTTACCGGAGGGACCGCCTCTTCCCCGTTACATCAGCCCATCCCACCCAATCCTGCACAGAGGATTTATTTTATTATTATTTATTAAGAGTAATTTTATATTTATATATTGTTGTTTTAATCAATTATTATTATTGTAAACCGCCCAGAGTCCCCTGATGGGAGGAGATAAATTAAATAAATAAATAAATGTATATCCCACATTTCATTGCATATAGTGCTCTCTTCTATGTCTTGATGCTACATAGGCATGCAACACCTAAAAAGGAAGCATTTTTTCAGGAAAAGTTTTCATCTGTATGTGTCCTAACAGCCAGGAAACACGCTGAGACAAGGAACTGGTCTCTAATATTTATTGCTAGTACTTAACAGGAATCCTAACAAACTGAAGAAGCGTGGGAAAACCCAGACATATAAACCCCAAAGGTTAAGGCGGGCCCGATCTGTGTCTCTTTGAATGGCTGACCAATTCCTCAGTGCTACGCATGCGCTTGACAGCCTGGATGGGAGCCCCCTGCTCGCCATCCTTACTCATGACAGTATGCAAATATATGCAGATTTATTAGATCAAAATGAAGGTTACGTGCTTAATCAATTAACTGACTAATCAATTATATTTTTTCACCCAAAATCTAATACCCGTGACCCAGTTAGGTTTTACAAACAAGCATACAGATGTTTGCATTTTTATCACTGAGTAACATATGTATCTTATACATTTCCTCCAAGAAATGGCAGTATAAAGGTATTTAGTATGTAATAAGAGAACTATTTTACATAGAAAAGCAAACTGATGATTTTTAATGCAATACACAGTGCTGTACAACATTCTGATATGAAGCAGGCAAAGATGCTTCAGATCTAAGCCATGGATTCTTTAAGGAGCAGTCAACAGATAGAGAAAGGGTACCCATGCTGGAACCAAAGCATCCTTGTTTGCGTCAGATCCAAATACTGTATATCACTATAGCACAAACTATAATGCAGCGTATATGGACTCAGCACCAGAAAGCTACTTACAGGTAGTCCTCGCTTAACTACCATTTCAAAGTTACAGCATCACTGAAGGAATGGTAGTTACGTCTGGTCCCTGAAGTTACAGGCATTGTAGCGCTACCATGGTCACATGATCAAAATTTGAGCACTTGGCAGCTTGCTTGCACTTAAACTACAGGGGCGCTTCAACTCCCCTCACCTCCCTATCTCTGCCCTTTTAAAGGCCGCATCAGCAGCTGCCTCGCGAAGGGCCAGGCCGGGCACACCTCATCAGCAGCATGAGGAAGAACATCGTTCTCTGCCACCCTTTCAGTGTTTTTCCTAATTACTGTAGTGGATCAAAATTGAAACTTTTTCCAGTCAATAAACTTCCAGTTTAAGCTTTTGATTTGGTTTAAATAGTCTGTTCATTTAAAAGCTTAACCCAAGGAGAATACATAAGAAAACTCCAAAGCAAATATAATCCTAAATTACACAATAGAGCGAGCTTGTTTTCTGCAGTTTGATCACAAAGGGTTTCTAGCATGGCACAAGCCATAACTTTAATTTCTCCTACAGGAATGAATGGGAGCCAGACATCAGGACATTAGTGAGGCACCAATGAGATAGGAGAAGAATTCCTTCTGTCTGACACACTGAAGTTCAGTACTGAAACTGACCCAAGTTTTTCCCTACTTACAAGCTTCAAATCATTTCCCATACCAGTCTTCACCTACAAAAAATGAGTTTTGTGGCATGTGGATTTATATGCTTATCTACCAACTGGTCATTTTTTTTCAGTATGGACAAAAGGTATTTTAAAATAGATATCCTTTACCATTATTCCAAACAGAGACATGGGCTTCTGTAAAGAGAAGTGTTCTACCTATTAATTATAAATACCCCTTAAAAGAAATGGGGGGGGGAGCTGACCAAATGAAAGAATTTTGAATTCAAAAAAAGTCTGCATTCCAAGTGTTAGTATATAATGTTAAGAACTTGTACATTTCTCTTTAAATATTCAGCTTTACTCTCCTTTGTGGAAATTCAGAATCTGACTCACTGCTATGGTAGGGATGGGAATAGATGCACCCACAGGGACTCCCCGCTTTTGTCAGAATGATGAAAGCAACATCAAGCTGCAAGCTCCACCCTGCTGTTTCAAAGACTTCTGAAGACAGCGTGAATGTCGATCCCAATGTTTATTACTGAATTTAGGCAGATTACACGCAGCTTGTATTACGATACATTCCTGGTGGTTATGCTTCACTTTTAAAAATTATTTTTACTGACTGTTTGGGTTGGCCAGAGTTTAACTATGTGGAGGAGATGAAACCAGGTGCTCATTACTCCCCTCTCATTGATCCTGGCCTGAAAATAGCAAAGATAATACTCAATTGAGCCAGTTTGGTGTAGTGGTTAAGGCATCAGGTTAGAAACTGGTAGACTGGGAGTTCTAGTCCCGCCTTAGGCATGAAGCCAGCTGGGTGACCTTGGGCCAGTCACTCTCCCTCAGCCCTAGGAAGGAGGCAATGGCAAACCACTTCCAAAAAATTTGCAAAGAAAACTGCAGGGACTTGTCCAAGCAGTCGCCAGGGGTCAAAAACTGACTCAAAGGCACAGAAGCAAACACTCAATTACTTTAAGTCAGATCCAGGACCGCCATAAAAAAAACCCCTCTTCTCATAACTCATTCACAGCGGGAAAGCTGGGAAAAGATAAGATTTCAGTAGCTTTTCCTTTTCTCTCAAAATTCTGCTCTGGAAGATTGCTGGAATCCCTCAGAAGAATATCCCTCAGAAGTGGCACAAAAACTAGGTTGGAAGGATTCTGCCAATTCCATTTTCTACCAAAATCCTTAAATAGATCTCAGTAACTTCTGCTCACCAATAAAACTTTTCCATTCCTAGAAGGATAACAGTGCACCAAACTCACCGCCTCTAATCAGTGAAAGGCTGTATGAGAAATCATATGGTTCAGATATTTATCTGCACAACCCACCATATTTTTTAAATAAATCATACTCTCTTGTAACCAGCAAGAAATGATAGGAGCAAAACGCAGCATTACCTGAAGGACCTGAGGGTAATCGAAGATCAGATTCTTATGGCAACGTTTACGAATAAATGGAATTCCCTCTGAAAGGTTGGTACACTTGTCCAAGATTAGTATAGATTCTGTATTCTCTGCTTGAAGAGCCTCCAGTTCTGAACGGTATTCAGGATGAAGAGCAATTTGAGAGGATAGGAGGAAATATCTGCGGAGACTGAAGAACACACAACAGTGGAAACTGTACAAGTTCAGCAATGTTTTCATTAAGCAATTGAAAATATATTTCGCTTTATGCTGCCACAGGACTTGAGCATGGTGGCTATATAAGCGTAGCCTTATATATCTGTCCTCCTCCTTTGGTTTCTGGTGCACTAAGAACAGTATGATAGTTAGAAAAAATAATGTATAAACCCATTGTGAAGACATTATTAAACAAGTTGGATAAGCAAAAAGCAGTAGATAGCACTGTAAAAAAAAATCATACATTTGATCTATGCACTGAACACAATCTGAGCCACTAAGATCAATGAATCATGAATAAGTATGGTGGGACTGCCAGCAAACCACCTAACCCTCTGAATTTACTGATGTCATTCTCAATGAATTCAATTAAACTTATTTTCAAGGATGCACTGAAATACAATCTAAGGTTGCACCATTATTTGAAAGCAAACTGTATTCAAATAAATAGAACATTCTCCAATAAATACAGTAAAGATTCTATTTAAAATAGGTTTTGAAGCAATAACAAAACACTGTACACATTCTAAACTATGACTCAGCATCATACTGAAAAACACTTTCTCTTAAACTCTTAACATATTTTTTCATTTGGTTAGATACCAGCTTGTAAATATTATATGGGCAACAGAAGACAGAAGTTGTCTTCTTGGTTCTAGCTGAACTATCGCAGTTTTGTTCAGTAATACTAGCATTCCTTCCATTTCAAAATTTAAGAACTAACTTTTAATCAGGTAATTTATTTTTGTAACAATAAATAACTTTTTTAAAATCTAGGTGACAAACATGTCCTATAAACATAATTTATTTAAAAATTTGCCATCACAACTATAATCCCTTGATACATATCAATTCAGACATGCAGAGAGTTACTAATATTCAACCAACACCAGTAACAGAAAGTTACAAATACAGTTAAAAATTAGTTCCAACTTTCAGATGGGAACCCATAGCTTTATAAGCAATGTAATTTAATTTACAGAACATTGCTATATGACAGTGTTATCAGCAGTCATATGTTTGCTTTATAATGGAGTTTACTTGTTGCCAATTTTGGGATCATACCATTCTGATGGTATGCATCTTGATTCATCTGGAGAAACTAGCTCAGATTGAAGTGGTTTATAAATTTCATAAACAAACCAACACATTAGTAGATATCTGCTTTATATTCTCAAAAAATGACAGTTCAGTCTAGAAAAGACAGCTATTCTTGCCTCTGGGCATATGAAACTGGTTTAATCTAAGCCAGATCAGTTTTCCATCTAACAGTGGATTGTTTATGACAACAGGGCAAGATATCAAGTATTTCCTATTCTATTATCTTTCATTAATAGCTGTCTGTTACTTACAACTTTATAAGTCATCTACAGGCAAATATTTTTAATTGTACTATTAAATGCCATTGCCTTGTTACTCAGACTGATACAAGATATATCAGTAAATTAGTCCAGCTACTATTGGGACTCCATACTTTTAAGCATAAAGTCACAGATTTGTAATAAAAACAAAACTAAACTCATAAATTTCCAAAATAAATAATAGGTAAAACATGAAGCAATAAATCCAGAGTGAAATGCTAATAATGCCAATAGTGTGAACTAAGAAGCATATGATTCTCTTTAAAAATAATCTATCAAACCAGCTATTAGTAAGAGATGAAGCTCAGTTTCCAATAAAAAGCTGAACCACTCAGAATATACAATTGCAAGCAGAACGAAAGTCAGATATTCTTCCTTTCACAGCCCAGTTTTCAGGAAAAAAAAATCCCATTGAAGTATACTGAAACCTATACTGAATCTTTACGCTTAAAACAAATAGAAATATAAGCCAGCAGACAACACTCTTCAGCTATAATACCTTGCTCACTGCTTGTTATTTATTATGCCTCATTCGTAGGGCTACATCAAAGGTAGATAGCTGAGGAAGTTAGTACACCAATGTGAACAATAACTGAACTAGCCACAAACATAAGTAAACTGGGCAGGGCAGTATGACAATGAAAACATCTTACGTAAAATGTTAAGATTTTAAAATTTACATCTTAACAAGTCTGATGTAAACTTCTGTGGTGGCACCTGCCATTTGGAATATCATCCTCCCAGAGATTAGATTGGCCCCTACCCTGCTGGCATGGGGATCTGGATGGGTAGCAGAGTCAGTGGATGGTTATGTTGATTTGTTGTTGCTTGTTCTGTTTTTGTCTTGGCTGCTGATTATGTGTGTGTTCTTTTTATTGTTTTATGTTTAATGACGCTTTTAACTGTTTAAGCTGCCCAGAGTCATGATTTGAGATGGGTGGCCATATAAATTGAAATAATAAATAGGTAAAATAAACGAACTGAGAAAGCCAGTTTGGTGTAGTGGTTAAGGCATCGGGTTAGAAACTGGGAGATGGTGAGTTCTAGTTCTGCCTTAGGCACAAAGCCAGCTGGGTGACCTTGGGCCAGTCACTCTCTCTCAGCCCTAGGAAGGCAGCAATGGCAAACCACTTCTGAAAAACCTTGCCAAGAAAACTGCAGGGACTTGTACAGGTAGTCGCCAAGAGTCAACACTGACTCGAAGGCATAAACAAACAAACTACACGGTAGATAAAATAAATGTTTTTAAAACATCAACATAAAAACAGGTTTTAAACTTAAACTAGACTTTTGAATATTTTGATTGTCAGAACTCTTCTAAAAAGTTTCTTAAAATGTTTTCCAAGATCAAAGATATTATGAATACAGCTCAAAAATATAAATATGAATATAACATTTAATTTTACAGAATTCTATTCTGCTTTATAAAATGAAAATGGAAGTTATTTAAAAGATATAACCAGCCTTTTGTTAAATTTGTAAAAACAAAGAAGATGAATAGAGAATTTGGGATGAGCAATGAGATCTTGGTCAAGGGGAAGAGTTTGGATATAAATGTAAGGGGTAAGGGAGAGGAACTGAAAGTGATACAAAAGTAAGCAGGAAACATTCCTAACAGTTCTGGAATTTGAAGAAGAAGTTTCTGTCTTGAAGTATACCTTTTAATGACTAAAACCTAATAATGCAAGCAGGTCATAAAATAAGTAAAGAAATAAACAGAAGCAAGACTACTGATGGTATCTTCTATCATCTACTAACCAAGGAAGGTGCAGATATTCTTTTAAAAGCAAATGGCAGATGTTTCAAAAATACATGAAATAGTAGTGAGAGGAACTTTAGGATCGTAAATCCATTGGAAGACAAGCTCCCAAGTATGGTCCTTTCAATTCCTGAGTTGTCTTACTGACAATCTATTCTTCAAAGAATAGAAGAATGAATGAGAAAATGAGGATATCAACTTATAGGAAAGACTTAGTCAATGAAGTGAAAGTAATAGGAACATTACGGGAAAGTGATCATGTAGTACTGGAGTTCTTGATTTTAAAGGAAAGAAAAGACATGTATAGTCAAAGACATATATGAACTTGAAAAAAATGGATTTTAATAAGGAATGATAAGTAGGATTAGATGGAAGCAGAAGTTAATATGTTTTCTTTTTGCCTGTCTGGTTATCATACATTTTTTCTAGACATTTAATCTTACAAAAAGAGCTAATGAGGAAAGGAATTCTTAAAAAGAAGACATTAAAACATAGTTATAAACAATTCCAGTGGTGGGGAGAAAGAAAACACCAAAACAAATCAGTGAGGATACCTTCACTGATAAATTAAGTAATAAAGTAATGAAGATCTGAAAACATAAAAGGACATAGCAGGAAGTGGAAAGAGGAACAGTTCTCCAAGGAAGAAAACACAGAGAGTCTGGAATTGAAAAGATAGTCAGAAACGTTAATACTCCGAATGACCCAAGGCTTGGCAAAGGATGTTAAAAATAAGAGCTTCCTCAGTTATGTTCAAAACAAAATGAAGTGAAAAGTATCTGGAGACTGCCTGCTCAATGGAGTCAGCAAAATGTTAATGGGAAAAAAGGCAGAGTTACTCAGCTCCTACTTTGGCTCAGTTTTCTCCAGTAATAGGGTATGTGCTCTACTGGGTTCTTATGAAGGAACAGAAACTGAAGCACTAGATTGATAGAAACACGTTCAAGAAATACGTATTGCAAATGAATTGCAATAGGAATTTGCTGATGATCCAGTCAAATGTTTATATATTATTCTGGAGAAATCGTGGAAAATGAATGAAGAGCAAATGTTCCCACTTTCAAACCAAAGGGTGGGGGGAGAGGATCCAGAGCTTACACAGTCAGTCATTCAGACAAAATATTTGAGAAGAGTCTAGAGTATATTGAATATTTCAGTTCTACTGTTTTGAACGACTGGAGGAGCACCGATATTAACAGAATTTTACCCAATTTCTGCCCATTTCTGGTCTGGCTGGTTAAATTTCTTAGCCCTGTTAGCAAAAGCACAATTAACTGTACCATTTCAGCTTACCCTTGCCCTTTATTTGGTAGTTGTACTTCTGCAGACAGTGGACTGTAAACCGGAATACTGACATCATATCCTTGTCGATAGGTCCATGTAGAAAAACCACCTCCTGCCAACAGAGCTCTGAGGATGACAGAAGAATACCAGATTTACATATGTTTTTTCAAATGTTCATTCATTCAAAGGACTTAGATAATCAGAGGTGAGATAAAACTAGAACAGAAACATACTGGTTGAAAGATAATAAGTATACAACTAAAGTCAATGTATTTAAAACTTAAGCCAGGAATTCAGGTATCCGTTTAACTAAACAGTTTCTATCTAGCTTTCAACTGCTATGAATGGTTGTTAAATGAAAAGCTGTAGATCAGTGATTTAATAAATGAGTAATATGAAAAGACAGCAAAGTTCTGTTGTGCAAGTATTTTAATTGTACCTTTTCAAGCAAGAAATAATATAACCTCTTACAGTATCAGATCCCCCCTACTAGATACATCTAGAACCAAAATACATGCTAGATTAATGGAGAATTTAGTAAGTAGAGATTTTTTAATTTTATTATTTTTATTATCCATTATTTTCTGTTAGGAAAATGACTTACACAATTCATAAACCTAGTTATCATAATGTAGGATTTTGGCATAGATCTTAAATTTATACAAATTCATGGAGATTTATAAATGTCAGGTTTTACTCAAGCTATTCTCCAGACACTCAATCCCATATTCAAAAAGTTCCTTACAGCAGAAGCTTCACAAACACAACATGGATAGAAAGTTGCTTCACTGCAGGCAAGATAGAATACATGTATATGGGGGGGGAAAATCAACCTACTGCAATACACCAAGATCCTGCCTTATATACTGTATAAGTCTGTTCTAAAGCTGAAATACTAGCTTTTTACAGATAAATGGTAATTTGACTGCTTTCTTCCTGCCCTGAACAGTGGAGATATTTGCTCAATGTTTATATAATAATTCTATCTAGCCTGATAACTGCTGGTTTCCACCTCATCAGCTTTAGATATGACATTTTAAAAGATGGTTTAAAATTTCACATTCTGGGATAGCAAACTTACAATTCGTTGTAAATTTTCATGGGTGAAATCAAATGCAACACTTCAACTGACAGAACCAAGACAGATTCCTACCAACTCATATGCATCCTCAACATTTGTTCAAGGAGAAACCAAAAACCAGATTTAAAGAGTATATGCAGGATGGAGGTAGAGGAAAGCTGTGCTTTTATTTATATAAATTTTGTAAGTGCCATCTGATTAACAGATGTAGAAGACAAAAAATACAGAACATTTAAGTCCATTGTCCCCTGATCGCATACTTGCTAGAAAAGTTTGGCTACCTATATCTGAAGACGAATAAATAAATTACAAAGACTTTTGGCCTACATTTTCTTTATTAATGCAGTTGATTGTTTTTAGGAGGAATGGAATGGGGTTTTGAGAAGAAACATTTAAAGACCTTAAGACTGCAAAACAATAATACTTGACTGCCCTCTGCAGGCTAGCCATGTTCCATCTATACACAAGATTTGACTTTTTCCTTAAAAGGTTTTTTCTTCAGTTTTTACATTTACAGTTAAATTCTAGAAACACATGCTGCATTACTCAGTTCTTTGCACAAAAATATTTTTCTTCTAACGCCTGTTTAATTATCCATACTAAAGCACATATAAGTTTAATAGACAACAATGCATATACTATATTCCTTTCCTGTACATTTGGATATACATACTAGAATTTAAAGACAATGTACATCACTTAAGTCAACATCAAACTTCCATCACTTTTAACTGAGAACAGCACTTGTTGTCATGTATTATCTACATAAATATAATGAAATATTGAGAGTAGCTAGACACAAACCAATGACTTTTATCTAGGGAGCTTTATGTTTTGAAAGGTTGTACTTTTCATCTTCAATAAGAATATGACTTTGGAGCAACTGTAAATTGGGGCAAATACTTTAAAGCTGTGTAGAGTAATATTTCTTAGAAAGGAGCAGAGATAAATCAGTGGGCCCTGTGTCTGTCTTCTCTTCTAGAATACCAAAGGTCAAACAGAGAAGTGTTCTCATTTACCGAATACCCCAATCCAAGCATATGCACATGGTCTTCCACTTCTTCACCTAACTTGTTTAGGGACCACTTAAAAAAAGATTGAAATAAACAACAGTGAAAACTGCCTACCTGTCCCTTGGAACATCCAATGCTGTGTTATAGTCAGGTGGTCCTCCAGGCAGCATATTGAATAAAAGATGATTTGTGCCTCGATCCCAACTAAGAAGATAAAGGAAATGAAAGAAAAATCGAGTACCACACAAAACAGGTACTTGAATTTTGGACATAAACAAAAACTCAAAGCAATTCTAAGACAAAACAGCTAACAAAAATTAAAATATCCCAGCTACCTTCATTCCTGATTTCTGCACCAACTAACAATTAGCCTGTTTGCAATCTTATACAAAACTATTAAGAAAGAAATTGTAAGAATCCAGTTGAACTTATTTCTACTGTATGGGTACAGGATCATAGCCTTAATTATTAATCTTTGGGAGAAAAGGGCACTCAGTAATTAAGACTGATATATCCACTGTTCTTCAACATCAAAAGCTAAAATGATATTCATATCCTGGCTATCACAGTTTCTCATAATCCCTATTCTTGATTTCCTATTTTAGCTCTGGGATTTACTACAAGGTTGCTGTAGGTAGGTACCGGGATAATTGTGCCAAAGCCTGAGCTGTTTCCTTAATGCGCAGTGTGTTCTGGTTCAGAACATCAATGGATGGTACAAATAGACAAGCACGATTGATGTCATCAGTGTAGAAGTCACTATCAGAAATAGCAGTTAATAGTTCATTGTATTCCTTGGAAATGGTATGACTGACTGGCATGTTGTATTCATCCACATACTTCTTCAGGGAATAAATATAGACTTTGATTTTATTTTTGGGATTGAAGCCACAGCGATAAACATCAAAACATGTATGCATCCGGCAGCTAAGATCTCCTCGTTCTGGAATGGCACTGTCTGCAGGAATCTTGATTACAGGTACATCATGAATACTGCGCTTCTCAAGGGTCCAGTCATTTGAGGACTCAATGGAGTGAGGCCAGAACTGGAACATGCCAGTGGCAATTAACCCCAGTAGCACAACAGAAAAAAGAGCAATGTAGTAGATGCGGTGTTTGGTCTTCATTCTTGGGATGAGGGCTGGACCCCGAGTGTTGTATTTGACTGACGCACACATAATGAAACAAGCCACCTCCCCACAAGCTTCTGTAAAACAGAATACACATGAAGAGAAATTAAAAGGGAATATTTTATTATTAAACCAGTAAAACATGTTTGCTGATAAAAATAAGTATTACATAGAAATTTCGATTCTCCTATCCAATTTCTGCTTTTTTAAAAAAGCACTTCTGACTTTTGCTTTATATATCTATTTTTCTCGAACTCTGTCTCATAGAGGATCAGCTTCATGAAAACACACAACAAAGCAAATAGGATATGCAACAACAGGGACCATATTGAATATATCCCCAAAGCAACTATACATCCCCAAAATAGCCCATTTTCTACCCAAAATAGAGAAACCTAAATTATCAACAGCACATGTACACATGTATATGAGCCACTTCAGTTAAATGTAAAGCAAGCAAAACAAAAGATATCTTCCTACATGGCCTGGATGATTTATTTCTTTACATTTATTTCAAAATTCATATCCCTCTTATTCAGAGACTCTAAACAGCTCACAACTCATTAATTCATAATCCAAAACAACCTATTAAATATAAGGATAAATCTGTTATTCTCTCTGAAGGAGCAGTTCTAAGACTCTGGGAATCATCTAGCTTCCTTATTCAGTTTGACTGGACACTAGGTGAAAGCTATCCAATACAATCAGATTATGATTTTTTTTTTAGAAGAGGGCACATCATTGCCTTCTTCAAGGTGGCAGGAACTACTCCTTCATTCAGAGAAGTATTAATCACCTCTGAAATCCATCCAGGCAACCTCTGCTCACTGTGTGAAGGAACAGCCAAGAGGCATATGGATCTAGACCACAGATGACAGAACTCATACTGCACAGTACCTATTCACATCCTCGGAGTCCACAATTATTGCATCTGAAGTAGCAGCCAGCATTGAAATCAACAGCATGCAGGTAGTCTGTATGTCCTGGAGTTGGTCTGGCCTCTTGGTGAAGCTCAATGTATAGAGGTGGAAAAGGGAGATTTAAGGATTCTGCCTGCAGTGCAGTACAAGGCTAAAGAACTGGGTATAAAAATTGGAAAGCTCAAAGGCATTTGGCAAGGTTTTGAATTTTAGCTACCTAACGTAAGAAAGACAAATTGTTTCAATTTTAGGCAAGAAACGGAGACCCAGCCTACAAATATTTTCCAGGCTTCACTTACCTGAAAACTACTTTTTCCAAATATAAGCTGCACGTATGTTGAACATCAACATACATCATGTAATGCTTTCCTGAAGAAAATATAAGCAAAAGCCTGACTTGTGATTCTCATTTGAATTCTAAAGGAGGGAACAGAAGTATTATATTGTACAAATCCTTCCAATATGATACCTGAAAATTTGTACTTAGAAACTGGCACCAGATTACAAAGTGACCTTGAAATACAAAATGGCAAGGCAGAAGAACTGGATAAGCAGACCATATGGGGAAAGATTTTGTACAACATGTTCAGGGGCTGAAACAGATGTCTTCTCTAAATATATCCAAGTAATAAAATTAACTCACAAACCATTACTAAATTTTCCCAGTTATATTTCTATTTAAGTTATCTGAGATTTCAATAATGGTTTGCAGTAAAATAAAAGCTTAGGGTTTTTTTTAATATTGAGAGTCTTGTCATTTTTTTAAAATTAGAAAACATTCATGCTTTGAATTAAGGCTCTCTAATTATACTTAATTAAGCACACTGTAATTAATTGTGGTGAACCCTATTCTCTTCTCCAGAGAATTTTCAATTTACCACATGCTGAGAAAAAAAGAACCACTTAGATTGTCACAGCAACCATCAATCAAATCTTTATTGCAGTCAGAGATCAGAACTGTGTGCAATTCCAAAAAGACAACCAAAATAAATTTTACATAAGATTTATGTAAAACTTATACATAAATGAGAAATAAACTGTAAGAAAAGCCTAAAAGACAGCACATAATTTGCTACTCAACCTTCCCAGACAAGCTGGTTTCCAACTTTTTGTTAAAAGTGGCTTTTCTATTTTTTTTCTAAAAACCTGTCAGATGAACATAATATACACCTATTAATAAGGAGCTCCATAAATAACTAGTACTTTGTTTTATGTATAATAAACAATTCCATAATACATATCATTAAAGAAATCTCTAAACCACCAAGATCTTCAACATATCCAAAGTAGAATTTATTACTGAGGATCCTTGCTTGTGTTAATAAATAACTTCAAATCAAATTTCTATGTGCTTTATGCCTTTTTTTTTGCAGTCTATTAAATAAATTATCATAAAACAGAATCACTGTTAATAACAGAATCACTGTTAACAATCAATTGGTTAATATAGTGCAGAACTTCTCCAGAAAGCTACTTGATCTTGATAATATTTTCTTCACAAAGATATTTTAATGGTTAACATACTGTCAACATAATAAAAGATCTTAGTAATGAAACTAATCCCCCACTCGCTTATCCACATATACAGTGGAATAACTTGGTTTCATATTAAGATCAGATATCTGAGACAACTCTTAATTTGCTAAGGAAAATATTTTCTTTCTCCAAGTATACTGCTATGGAAACTACTTAATCACCTATATATGGATTATTACTCACTTGTGAATTCACTGCTACAAAAGAAACACTTAGAAGTAACCAATAAGAAGCCATATATAATTTTCAAAGTCAAGTAAACTGCAGAGTTGAGGATTTTCCCACATCAAATGCTCAGCCATCTTCTCCATTAATTCCACAAATGATGGAGGGTGGGGGGGGGGAGATTGCACAGGTATCAAATCAGAAGGAAAAACTGAATTCTGCATCAGCCAAATTAGTTATAGAAGTTGTGAAAGAATTTTACTGATGTTAAAAACTGTTTAAACAAATCATTTTAATATCAGCAAAGACTTAGTGGAGAAACTGTCCTTATGCAATCTGGATTAGTGACTGCTTCTGCAATTTCCAGCACCTAGCAGCGGTGGCGCTGCAGGTTAAACCGCTGAGCTGTCGATCGGAAGGTCGGCGGTTCGAAACTGCGCGGCGGGGTGAGCTCCCGTTGTTAATCCCAGCTCCTGCTCACCTAGCAGTTCGAAAACATGCAAATGTGAGTAGATCAATAGGTACCGCTTCGGCGGGAAGGTAACGGCGTTCCGTGTCGTCATGCTCGCCACATGACCCGGAAGTGTCCTATGGACAACGCCGGCTCCAAGGCTTAGAAACGGAGATGAGCACCGCCCCCTAGAGTCGGACTCGACTGGACTTTACGTCAAGGGAAACCTTTACCTTTACTATAAGTAATTTAACCATGGCCTACCCAATTAACCCAATGTTCTGGTTCGTATAACAGACTACATTATATTACATTACATTATTACCAGCCACTCGGAATTGGTTCATACAACATGCTAGGAAAATGTGTCATGCAAGCACAGACATTTAAGGGTTTCAGATCTTAATCTGGAAATTTAGGACAAAAATGGTGTGAACCATCTGTGGGGAGAGTGGGACAGTTGGGATTCCTTGGAATAAACACATGGATTTATGATTCATGTATTTATGATTGCATAAACATGTATTTATGATTCAAACATGATGCACAAACATGTATTTATGATTCAAAAGCTTCACCTTCAAACACTCAAAATTAGGCCATTTAAAATTTAATAGCTGAATTCACACAACATGCTAAACCATTAATCATAATTTTTCAATGACAATGGTTAAGCTAAACCAAGCAAAATACTTTAAAGTTTAGCATGCTGTGTAAGCTAGGCTATCACTTTAAACCATAATGTGATTTGGCTTTGCTTAGCATGTTAAACAGTCATCAGTTTGTTAACCATGGTTTATCAATCACCATGTGACACAAATAAAACCAATAAAAAGGTAACAGACACACAAAGGCTGGCTAGCTTTATCCATCTTTATTACTCTTTCTACCTAACAGCAACACTTCTTGATCAATTTCATACACTTCCTTGGATTAAAAGTGTAATTCTCATACTCTTTGCTAATCAACCGTTGTCCGAATTTTTGTAACCTTAAAGGTTGTGAGGCTTAACCTCACAGAGGTGTATTTATGAACTGATTTTATCTTTTTCACCGTGAAGCACGAAGTTATGCTGGAGGAAGAAAACTGCGAGATGGGTGAAGGCATTCAAAGGGAAGAAACGGAGTATTTCAAGACAGCCACTCTACCCGCGCAGAAACCGACGCTACGCAGGGAGGTTTCGGGGTCTCAAAGAAGAAGTGGGAGCGTTTCACCTCCCACCTCTCTGAACACCTGAAGCCACGCTCTGCCTACACGAGACCGCTCTCCCAACCTTTGAAAAACCGAGTTGGAAGCACCCTCCGCAAGAGCCACGCCAGAACAACCTCGAGTTGTCACGGATACTTCTCTCACCTGCGGACCTTCCGCCCGACGGTTCGGCGGAGGGGACCGCGATCAGCAGACGCCCCTCTCGGCCCCTCCGTCTTCGCCAGCCACGGCCGACGTTTCCGGCTTCCGGTTGAATGTGACGTTATTTCCTGTGCGTATTCAGTTCTCCGTGAGCCGCGGGATCTCTAGTTCTGGAACTCAGCAGGTCTTGTCAGAATTCTAGACTCAGGGGGCGAGGGTGGTGTCTCGTTCTCGGAGCCACTGGCTAGAGACTTCTTCCGTCTCTGCAGCGGCCCAGCCATGATCCCTCAGATGTCGCTACCGAAAAAGAACAAACTCTAGATTTGGAGTCCTTTAAATTGCAGAGTGTATTGGTGGATCTTGAGTTCTAGTGTTTCTGTTCTTTAAGAAAACGCGCAAACCTGGTTTACCCATTCTTGCGCTTCCTGACCACGTATGGCATGAGTATTGCTCGTGTATACACTAAGATTAGTTCCTAATGGAAGTACAGCTATTAGGAGGCTCAGCTGTTCAGGAAGATGGAGTGCAATCGGTTTTGGAAAGGATGACCCTTTCCAGAATGCTGATGTTCAGATTATTATTTATTCTGCTTTTCAAATATATAACTCAAGGCAGCGAACATACTTAATGCTCCTGCCTCTTATTTTCCCCACAACAGCAACCCTGTGAGGTGGGTTGGCCTGAGAGAGAAGACTGGCCCAAAGTCACTCAGCCACCTTTCATGCCTAAGGGAGGCCTAGAACTCAGTCTCCTGCTTCCTACCCAGTACCTTAACGGGTACACCAAACTGGTATAGGGATGAAATTAAATCCATCATGGAACTGGCTTCTGTCTCGTAAATTAATGCTGCTATTGTATTACCTAGACGAAGATAGTCAAATCTCAGCTATCTATTTCAGCTTTGATTCGTGCAATCTGCAGGATTTCAGCTTTGATTCATCAGTCTGCCTTTCAAGAAAGCCTGAAACCATTGGATAGCATAGAATGCCTACTGTATGTATCTAATGCTTGGAATAATGTTACCCTAGGGATCTGTCATTTATTTGCTACATGTTGTTCCTCTCCCAAGATTCTTGGCTCTTGAATGTAAAACAAAATAGAACAGGATAAAATTCCATGAAACATAGAACACAGAAACACCTGTGCTATCAAACCTGAGTCAAAAGATAAAAATGGAAGCCCAACATCACCACTAAAAGTCTTAATGTTTGCCTGTACAAGACTAATGGCAAAGGTACAGCAAAGGAACTTTGGGAGGCAAATGTTCCAAATGTTGGGACTACTAAAATGAAGATCTGGCTTTGAGTTTATAGGGCCCTTCCTCCTCGTGGACTGGCACCCTAAGTATCACCTCCCCCAGTAATCACCCAAGAGAGGCAAAATCTTACCTAGTGGAGACGGTTTCTAAGCTAACCTGGGATTTGTGCCATGTAGTGTTCTATAGGTGAAAACCAGTAGTAAGAAGTCTGTATGATCAGTAAATATTAGCACATATATTAAAGTCACAGAAGAGGCAGTATTTCCATATAAGCTTTATATATATTGCCTCTTATGAGGTGTGGTTGTCAAAGTGCATTACGTATACATTGGTACATGGCATTTGGATTGAACAGTTTTTGTAATCTGGGCAATATATATCATGTTTACTTGCATGAACAAAAAAAGCATTAAATTGGAGCTGTATATTCATCATCATAAAGAAGAATAAATATTTTCTATATGAAGCTTAAACAGGGAAGAACTTGTAGTATGTAAGTAAAATTATACTTTCCTTTTTTATCATGCAGTATCTAATAAGAATTGACATCTATAGAGGCAACAATTTTATTTTTTGTAATAGGTAAGGTGATGTCATGTTCATCGTTTCGATGTGCATGGTACATCGTAACGGTTTGCATGCCAGAGCACTGACGCGCGTTCCTAGCTGGGAGGGAGCTGCTGAGAAACCTTGTACCAAGCGCTCTATCTCTGTTTGTTAGGCAGGAATGTGTTTGGGTTATCTTTTTGGTTCAAGGTCTTTTTGCCAGTTGATCAGCAGAACTCGTTAGGAGCACCTGGGAATGTGAATTTGAGACGTTTGAAGGGGGGTGGGACTCTGTTTGTAATGGGGCTATTTAGTTTGATTTTAGGCGCGCTTTTCTCATTCTCAGCTTTCATTATGTTTGCGCTCTATCCTTAATAAAATCAGAACTTAAACTTTGTTTATGAGTCTGAGTACTTTATTGGGAAAGGCATTCATTACAGGTGAGAGCATTTGTATGACTGAAGTTGCCTAACCCCCTGAAAGGAGGGGACAGCAACTCAAAATAAGAGGTGGAAGAGTCTGTTTAGCATATGATCTCTTACAGGTTAATAGATTATTCTCTTGATTTACTATTTTAGAAACATAGTTGCTACCATTTTATAACAGTCTGGCGCTGCGGGTTAAACTGCTGAGCTGTCGATCGGAAGGGCGGTTCGAAACCGCGCGGCGGGGTGAGCTCCCGTTGCTCGTCCCAGCTCCTGCTCACCTAGCAGTTCGAAAACATGCAAATGTGAGTAGATCAATAGGTACCGCTTCGGCGGGAAGGTAACGGCGTTCCGAGTCGTCATGCTGGCCACATGACCCGGAAGTGTCTATGACAACGCCGGCTCCAAGGCTTAGAAACGGAGATGAGCACCGCCCCCTAGAGTCGGATTCGACTGGACTTTACGTCAAGGGAAACCTTTACCTTTACCTTACAATAGATCACTGCAAGCATACTCCTTTGTAGAGAAATGTAGCTTAAATCTCAACGATTCATATGCTGTGTGTTTTGTGCTACTTGAAATAAATTTGCACAAAAATGAAGCTGATTTAAGGAGTTAATTTATTAGAGTAATCTTAAAACAGCTACATTCTTTTGAAGGAATTTTTGAAGCATGCACAGCCATATTAGGTATGATAATACATAATCTCTCAGCCCAAAACACCTCACAGGGTTATTGTTGTGGAGAAAATAGGAGGAAGGAGTCTTGGGTATGCTTGCTGCTTTGAGCTGACCAATTTTTTTTAAAGGTGGGATAAAAATATAATGTTTAACACTGATACCTTTTGTGCTGGATGGACAAAAATCAGGATGTTTTAGTTTTACAAACTGAGATACTTGTTTGCAATTATTGCAGAAAGTATCACCTCCAGTACTTTCTTTCCTCCATATATGCTATTTTTACATTCTAGACATTCCTTTAGCTCCACATCTAAAAAATTACTCTTTCTCAGAGATAAAGAAGAAACTCAGAAACATCCCTACATATCCTGGTTGAAACCTGAATATTCCTTTATAGGAATGGCCCTAAGTATAGTATTGGAGCGTTCTGACTTTAAAGTTTTGGAGCATTTAAAGCATTACTGTTGGCAAGCCAGCAGGGGAGAACAAAGGTGGTTCTGTGTATATTATTTTTTTACTGAGAAAATCCTTCATGTTAGGAACCTTAAGATTGCAGCCCTTCTTTAATGATACTTTTGTTCAAGTTGCAACTAAGTAAAAGAAGATAGGAACAGGGAACCCTTGCATTTGTCTTCTTTGCAAATGATACACTGAGGACTGAACTGGGATTTTGAGGGGAATGTGATAAATAATGGTTATAAAAGTTTATATATAATAGGCACATAGAAATGAATGCATTCCTAAGCATCTATCTGAAAATTCTTAGAGAACTCAAGGGTGATAATAGAAAAATCTTTATTATGATCCTATGATTAGCATGGTATAAAAGGACTGGAAAATAAGTAAAAGAAATCCAAGATGGAATCTATGACTTGGATACCCAAATATCATTTCCCCAATTAATTGATGGATAATGTTACTAAAAACAGAATTATGATGCATGTAAAAGTGAAATTTGCTGAAGAACAAATACAACTTTTGCAAAAGGCATAGGCTTGGTCATTTATTGTTAGAAACAGTGTCTCTCTGCTTTTCATCTTTCAGAATTGATTACTGTTTCCAATTTCTCCCATATCAGCTGTATTTTCTAGGTCTTTTCCATTGCAGTAATAAACTACTCAGAGTAAAAATGAGGGTTTGGGCCTATCATTTGTCCACATTTGCAGACATCTCTTTTGAAGGCTGAGCTCCAACAGCAGAGGGCAGTGCTGTTTCACTGAAGTCCAAAAATGTACAGTATATGCTTGTTGAAGGAGAAACCTGACCAGTGAGGCTTTGCAGGTACTGAAGTGGGCCATCCAAAGCTAAGCATAACAATTAGCATCCCCTTCTAGGGTGACAGAAGGAAGAGCATAAATTTCTCTCCGCTCTCAGGGTCTAACTTATGATTAGAATAGTTTTGTGTTTTTTTCCTCATTGCTTCCAAGAATGAAAAATGGAAGAGAAAGCATTTAAGTTCTGCTGTGGTGAGTGGTAGATGAATGGAAGGATGAGAGAGAGAAGGAGAATGTACCTACAGTGGCCATATGTCTTTTATTATAAAGGGCAGTCCTTTTTTTCAGAAAGCTGTCCTTTATTAGAACATGTGTTTTTGTAAAGTTTTTCTTGGTTTTCCTCTTGAATTTTCTTTTGTAAAGCAAAGTTATAAAGTTAAACATTCTTCTTAATCTTTATGAACCTCTTTAAGATTTTCCCTTTTTTCAGGCTTGTCCTTTATTTTTTCCAAGAAAATATGGTTACCGTAACTTACACAGAGGCACTCCAAGCAATCAGGAAGCCCAGCAGAACTGGCCAAGCAAATTGAAGGAACTGAGGCAAATCCCAATATCTTGTCATTTGATTTGTGACTCAGCATCAATGAAAGGAGAACTTTCTGGACCTTTTTTGTTTTGTTTTTTTAAGGGCATTTTCTGCAGGATCTTCATGGACAAATCAGCTGGAGAGGGTTGGTGAAAAGGGGAGAAATCTCACGGTAAAACAATCTTCAATACAGATTGTTTATAATGAAACATTTAATGTTGATCCAGCTAAGGCTTTCTTAGTTATACTGCATTACATTATCTGTGTCTTTATTGTTTTTGACTAGTAAGGGAAATTATTATGCCCAGCTTTATCAACTGAAAACTGATCAGTAAATCCTTCAGGATTGTTGGTGATGAATGATACATAAATACTTTAATAAATAAATGTATCCCATGAGGTATGTTCCCTGCCTTGAGTTATTTATAAAAATAATAAAGGGATGTGAGGTGAAAGGACACCTGTGCAAGTACCGAGTCGTGTCTGACCCTTTGGGGGACGCCGCTTTTGCGGCGTTTTCTTGGAAGACTATAGAGCGGGGTGGTTTGCCATTGCCTTCCCCAGTCGTCGCCTTCCCCAGCAAGCTGGGTGCTCATTTCACCGACCTCAGAAGGATGGAAGGCTGAGTCGACCTGAGCGGGCTACCCAAGAGAGAATCCAGCTTCCACTGGGATCAAACTCGGGTCGTGGGGAGAATTTCAGTTGCAATACTGCTGCATTAGAAAATAAATTTTAAAGATGTATGTTTATTAACCTTGCTCACATTTTAATGTGTGTTTTTTTTCAAATTCAAATCATACATCAGTGAAATCTAGAAACCTGTTTAAAATAGCCTTTATACTCATACTTACAAGATTTTGGGGATATCACTTTCTATGGCAAATATTCCAGATAGCAGATGGCAAATTTGGGGAAATCCTAAAACTTTCAGTATACCATTATCTCAGTGGAACATTGCTTTAAATCTGTGACTAGCCTGGACAGTTTAGGCAAGTCACAGAACATCTCTCCTCATGGATACACAGACTGGGAAGAATTAGGTAGACCTAAGTTTACACAGAAGCCAGTTTGGTGTTAAGGCATCAGGCTAGAAACCGTGAGACCATCCTGTCTGAGGCACAAAAGCCAGCAGGGTGACCTTGGGCCAGTCACTTTCTTTCAGTCCTAGGAAGAAGACCATGGCAAATCACTTCTGAGAAACCTTGCCAAGAAAACTGCAGGGACTTGTCCAGACACAATTGAATGATAAAAAAAAAAAGTTAATATAACATCAGATTACAGTCTTCCTTGCTTTTTGCTTGAAATAAACCTCACTGAACTAAATGGGAAATACTGCCATGTATGCATTGGATCAAACTGTTAGCATGGCTTAATTATCTGAAGGCTCTAAACCAAATGTAAGTCTCCATTGCTCTTGAAATTCCTTTGATGTCCACCATTTTGAGGTGGGAACACACAAAACCTTCAGCTCAAGCCTTAAATAATTGAAGAAAGAAAACCCCCAAACACAAAACAGCCCTGTCCCTTTGTGGCCTCAGTCTCCTCAAAATGTTAATGGCTTTCGACCCTCAAAAATTTGCCTATCCCTTCTGTAAACAACGGTGATTGTGCACAGCCATTGAACTGTTTCTTAGGTTCTCCATTAATATCCATTAACCCAATATTTTGTTGATGGGGTTAAAGTAGTGACTTTTAATTGAATTAGGTTTACTCCATTGAACACAATAGGACATATTTCCAAAGAAGCCTGTGATGCCCCAAGTGCTTTGCCTAGCTAGCCATGTGTTCTTTCCCAAACAGGTCAGAGAAACCTGGGCTCCTCTCTGGGAACGTGTATGTTCATGCTGTCCTACTAATGCTCATTTTAACCTTATGTCCAGCTATTTAAGGGATCATGCTCTCGCTGTCCTCTCACTGTGGAAGATGATATTACTTATTGCATAGCTGAAGCAGGCTCTGCATTTAGTACAATGTCATATCACTTCTGGAATGATGCTAAGAGAGCTATATTAAGTGTCTATGAGAGATATAGGTCATGACAGCATATAGGTCATGACAGCAGAACTGTGCTTATCACTATGACATTTACACAATGCTATAAGCTGTCACTTTATTAGTAAATTAACCTATTCTAGATGCTGGGGTCCTAAACTATATGATCAAGCAACAAGAGAATTTCCTAGTACTTGCTTCCCAATATCAGATAACTTTACATCCCAGCGATCAAGTGACTGGTGCTTAAACTATCTGAAGAATGTTCATAGCAAAGTGGGATAGTGGATGAATAGAGACAAAACTCAGATCAGAAATAAAATGTGTTTCACAGTTTCATCCTTTGCTTCTTAATAAAACAGCACAATTACTTCACGGTCAAATCTTCAAACAATCAAACATTGATTTCAATCTAGATGTAACTGGGTTCAAGTAGACATGAGGTGGGAAAACTTATGGTGGATAAGCCCCACACTTGATGCTGTTGTGTAAAGCCCAAGACCACAGTAGAAGTGTCAAGAACATGAAGTGGGTGAGCAATGTTATACAGATGGCTGGAGCAATTTTCTCTTTGTACAGATTCTTTTTTTAAAAAATAGCCTGTTTTAGGGCTTAATTCTAAATTTTAATTGGTTTTTATCAATAATAGGAATGTTTCTAACTTTTGACAAATACAGGCTCTAGGGCCACAAAGAAGAGTCCTTGGGGACTGCAAATTATCCATTCTTGGAATAGACCCATTGAACTAATGTAGTGCAAACCTATTGTTTCTTAGCCTGGAGGTGCTTTGCTTCCTATCTCTTGGGAAATCTTGTCAGTAACTGGAAGAATTGTTTGGTTTCTAAATCATTTGCATTTTAGAGATGTGCCTGGATGAGCATTTTTTCACAAATTATGTCCATCCATGCAGTGTGAACATTCTTATCTTCCAAGCCAGCTCAAGCTCCCACTTCTCGAAAATGGAAATAAAATTTACTACGGAAATTTAGGTCAGCCCTAAATAACTTTTGACAATCAAGTCTTGCTCCACATCTTTCAGAAAAAGGGTATCTTTCAAATGTTGAGGTATAATTTCATAAAGATACCAAAGCACGCACAATTGTAGTCATGTGACTCTAAACTGGCCCCACAAATGGTCCAGATACAAGGAATTGTGCTTATCTTTATTGTAACAACCACTGGATAGCCAAGTATATGGGCATTGGCTTGTGGGCATTTATAAAACTGAAGTTTACTATTTTATTAACATCAAGGAGAAAATGGTTCATTATGAATCAAGGATTGCCTAAAAACTGAGCAGCCATTCATCTATGAAAGAAAGCATTCATCTATGAGAATGGTGACCAAATATCACAGAGCCTTCCATATAATTGGACCATTGATTATTCCACATGCTGCCAAAAAGAGGGGCTGAATGCTGACCATTCAGTGCCCAGAGGTATTCCATGGTATTTACCATGCCAATTTGAGCTGACAAGGTCAGCGTACTCCGAATACCTTCAATTAACGTCATATATCAGGATCCTGGAAATGTGCCTTCTCTGTAGCAGCGCCTGTCCACTGGAATGAGGTTCCCCCTGTCAAGGCCAGCCCAAGAACAGTGTCCAGTCAGTGTATTCCAAACTCCAGTTCTTTATTGCTTTCACCATACAGAATCTTGCCAGACTAAAGCTACTCTAACTGACCTAAGGGTAAATAACCTGGGAGACTCTAGGGCGGAGCTACCTTGAATCTCTTAACT
Source organism: Candoia aspera (assembly GCF_035149785.1). NCBI lineage: Eukaryota > Metazoa > Chordata > Lepidosauria > Squamata > Candoiidae > Candoia > Candoia aspera. Next base: position 268,697,624 of record NC_086153.1, on the reverse strand, counting down.
TTCCCAGCAACGGTCTCTGGACTGTGAATCCTCTTATCTGCCTGAAATGTGCTCCCCGCTTCCTGGGAATCAGCGGCAGTGCCGAAATCCACCACACCACCCCCTCCTTCAGGAACACATTCCATCACACCCCTGAGATCCCAATGGCCCCCACTCTGCTGTTGTTTAGAAAAGCTGTGAAGACCTGGCTCTTCAACTAGGCCCTGAGCTAGGGTGGTTGGTGCTCTCTTTGTTGGATGTTGGATGTGGATGGGATGTTTTGCCAGGGTCACCATCTTGCTTTCCTTTCTTTTTCTCCTGTTCTGGTTTGATTTTGTTGCTGGCTTGTTTCTGTTACACTGTTTTTGTATTGTTTGGTGTATAGTATTGTGAGCCACCCAAAGTCAGGCAGCATCAAATTGAATGAATAAAATAAAATAAATAAAAATAAATCACATGAATCTGTAAAAGGTGAAGATTAAGACTCTCTTGTGTTGAACTTAATTTCTGGTGACTACATAGACACATATACAAATAGTTTTCTCGGCAGCAATAGAGAAGTGGTTTGCCACCTTTGTAGATTTTTTTCTTTTAATGTTTACTTTCCAGTCCAGCCTACAACCCATCTTCATATGGTCTCCCATCCAAGTATTAACTAGATCTAATCCAGGGTGTGTCTGTGCTTTTTCCCCAATTAATCAACTGCATCAGGTTAATTCCAAAAGCAACAACTATTGATAGAAATCATTGTACTTAGCCAACCTGAACTGATCCAGAAAAAAACTTAAGTAGGGTCCTGATTAGTATTGGGATGTGCAATCTCCAAGAAAACTTAGGGTTGTAGGTTAGACTGAGAATTTTTAAAAAAAAAAATCTGAGAAGACAGCAATGACAAATGGATGTCTGCATGAAGTCACAGGAGTCAAGCTCAGTTTGAAGGAGATTTTTTCATTTAGCTGCATTCTTATCAAGTAAAATAGGAATTTTCTACCAAATAAATCAGCACAGAATGTAAATTCAGTAAATACTGCTTTCTGTGGTTCTGAATTCTGAGGATATCTTTTAAAAATGTGAGCATGTACCTTTCCTTGGCTCTTTGCAGAAGAGATCTTGTTTGTATTCTGATGGTACACCTAAGGCAGACATGTTTGCAGCAAACCAGTTTATTTTTAGATTCTGACTTGCCATTTATATCCTCCAAAATTATTCACCAGCTTCAGGTGACAGGCTATTTATTTGTATAAATACGTCAGAGCAGGGCTTTCCTCCCCCCACTTCGAGCTTTCATGCAGTACAAGGCAGGTGGGGAATTAATTTCAGATCACAAGTAAAGAATTTTCAGTTCAAAGCCAATTTCTCTTGCTGTTCATTCATATTCTGCAGCCAACACCTCACCCACTTCCTGTTGCTGTATAATGATTATTATACAGAGCTGATATTGGAGGGGACAGCAAAATGACAACAGAGCTTAGCTAGAACTAGCTTGTTATCAGTGGAGATGAATTGGCAATGACAACATATGGTTCAGGGAAATAGTATTTTCAAATTACCCCTTTGAAGTATCCATTGAACTATTTGGTATATACAATAGGGATAAAATTTTAAAAGCTGACTAATGATCATTCTCACACCCTTCTCACCTTGGGTCTGAGATGGCCTGCTTACTGTTTATTGAGGATATGTCTTCACAACAGAGTCTCCATCTTGGTGCCATCCTGCCCTAAAGGCAGGCTGAAGCAAGATGAAGGTTAAAGCCTGCTGCAGGATCATTCCCTCCCTCCCTCCCAGCCCCAAGGCTCTGTGCCTCCATGGCCATTTTTTCTTTGGCTATTGAGGGAACAGAAGACTCATCCAGCACTCATTTTGGGGGTGGGGTCAGGGAATATCAACTTATGGATACTCTCCATGAGGCTGATATTACCACCTCCACTCACAAACCAATTCTTTTTATCTCCTTGCTGCTCTCCCCTTCATTGCACCTTCCAGCTTGCCACTACTTCCCACACCAACAACCACAACCCTTGGAATGACCCAGACCCATACTTGACTTGGGTACAGCAGTAACTTGCTGCTGCTATTGGAGCCACCCACAGTGTTTCTTGGTGGAAAATGAGGACCAAAACTTGCTGGTGGGGAGAGAAGCAGGCAGCAAAGGAGAAGTCTCCCCTTCTTTATTCCTTGGTCCCCCACAGCAGCAGCAGCAGCAGCAGCAACAACAACAACCGTGTAAGGGCAGCGACTCTACCAAGCTTGTTCCTAAGGCACAGTAAGACTAATGTTGTGGGGTATGATGCATTGGAAAGGAATATCTTCCCCCATGTTGCAAAAATGGGATAAAAGCTCATCTCCAGGAGCATGGAGAAGAATCCTAAAGCCAATCTCTCCAGGCTTATCTCCCATAAGATACTAACCCTGACATATCATTTATCATCTTTGGAAATGAGAGCCAGTTTGGCCTAGTGGTTAAGGTGCTGGGCTAGAAACCAGGAGTCTGTGAGTTCTACTCCCACCTTAGGCATGAAAGCCGGCTGGGTGACCTTGGGCCAGTCGCTCTGTCTCAGCTCAACTTGGTGCAATGTAGACTAGCCTCCTTGTGGTGCACCTCGGGCAACGTGACTTGTCACGGCTAAATAGTCTACACATCTGGCTGCTGGACCTCACAAGGATTTCACAGCAAGAAAAAGCAGCATGAACACCAAACTGCTATGCCATACGATTTTAAAAAAAAATCTTTGGAAATTATTAGAAATAAGAATGATTATTAGAAATAATTGTTAATTATTAGAAATAATGGAAATTATTAGAAATATCTTCAATGAGAAATTAACCTGCAAATGCTGTTTCTGATATGGTATGGTCCCCTCAGAGGAGACAACTATACATACATACATTCTAATTATAGTTTGGCTCTAAAAGGTTATTTATTTCTGTTGAGTAATTCAGGGTGCCTTTAACTGTAGACTGCTTACAAATACAATTCTCTAATGTACATTCTGAAATGGTATTTCCCAAGAGACGTCAGTACTGGATCAGAAATAGCACACTGTAAATTTGGCTGCAGAACATATGTGCAATTAAAGTAAAAAAAAAATGGAGCACTGGGGTCATATTACATAAACTCTATTATACTTGGCCTGAAGCCAGATGCTAATTTTATATAATATGCAAGTATTTTACTTGTAAGGGCCACTGAGTCACAGACAGTAACAGTTCTGTACCACTGATCCAGTACCAGCAAATATCTAATGGAGTGAAATACTCAATGTTTTGTTTTCTCTGCATTTAACTCAAATAACACCTTCAGTCTAAACAGTCTGCCTTGGGTCTCTTCCTGCAAATACTTCTCTGGACTTGAAATTGGATTGACATGTTCAGTCTTGATGCTATCACATATTTTAAGTACTGATCAATGAAAAAATGTTTATCACAGCTAATCACAGTATCCATTTTGAACCCATCAAACATTTTCTGCATCTTGTTTAGAACGGGAAAGGAAAGGCCACAAGGAGGACTCAGCTAGAATAGCTAAGCCTTCGTGCATGCATGTCCTTCTGCACATTCAGAATCTGATGGGAGAACAGCAGGGAATACACAGAGCAACTAAAAATAGTATTTGCCTCCAATGATTATATAGCATGGGACTGTTATGCTTTGTTTTGCTCATGTCCTTTGCTATGAATAAATGTTCCCTGCAGCTTAGGACAAAAAGAAGTTTTGGGAAAAAAAAAAAACCTACTGAAAAATCTGGACGTTATGAGCTAGAGGAATATTGTGTCTTCATTATTTTGTCTAAACAGCCTGCACCCACAATGCTCTTTTTTTGGTCATACCCATAAAAGATTACTCTCTGTTCAAATGTGCAACCCATCATGTTAAATTTCAACATGCCTACAAAGCATGTTTCACTGTTAAGGAAAAATACAGGGGGTTGCTAACCAGCAGGTACTTAGCCTATAGGCTGCACTTCAATTAATAGGTCACAAGTTGCCTAGTCCTGTTTTAGAATGACTGATCATGAACTAGCTTTAAGAAAGGTTGGTGGTGCATGGGTGCCATTGGTGAGGAGAGCTGGAGGGACAGGAGTCCTAGGTGACACAATGGAGAGTGGTCGGGGATGGAAAAGCAGTGGACAGATGATATGGAGAATGAGCAGCTGGAAAGCCAGAGGAAAGTTTAGAGAAGAGATGGAGTTTGGGAGGTGGAAGGGAATGAAGCAAGAGGATGTGAGAGATGTCAAGAGAAAGCAGAGAGCACTGGAGAAGAGAGTTGTAATAATGAAGATGAATAAAAGAATGGACTGATAATGGTGGTCAGAACATTCTGGAGAACTCAGGATGCAGAGCGATGAAAAGTGAGTGACTTGAAAGTTGTATCGTGGTGAGAGAAAGAGATATAGAGTGTTTAGGCTGGGGAGAACCCTGGGATTGATTGAATTGAGTTGGTGAGAAGTGATACAGGAGGAAGAAAAGAAGGAAGCAGCCTGGAGATCATGCTGGAATTGATGGATGTTATGTAAGAAGAGGCGTTTTTGTTGTTTATTCGTTTAGTCGCTTCCGACTCTTCGTGACTTCATGGACCAGCCCACGCCAGAGCTTCCTGTCGTTCGTCAACACCCCCAGCTCCCCCAGGGACGAGTCCGTCACCTCTAGAATATCATCCATCCATCTTGCCCTTGGTCGGCCCCTCTTCCTTTTGCCTTCCACTCTCCCTAGCATCAGCATCTTCTCCAGGGTGTCCTGTCTTCTCATTATGTGGCCAAAGTATTTCAGTTTTGCCTTTAATATCATTCCCTCAAGTGAGCAGTCTGGCTTTATTTGCTGGAGGATGGACTGGTTGGATCTTCTTGCAGTCCAAGGCACTCTCAGAATTTTCCTCCAACACCACAGTTCAAAAGCATCGATCTTCCTTCGCTCAGCCTTCCTTATGGTCCAGCTCTCGCAGCCATATGTTACTACAGGGAACACCATTGCTTTAACTATGCGGGCCTTTGTTGTCAGTGTGATGTCTCTGCTCTTAACTATTTTATCGAGATTTGTCATTGCTCTTCTTCCAAGGATTAAGCGTCTTCTGATTTCCTGACTGCAGTCAGCATCTGCAGTAATCTTTGCACCTAGGAATACAAAGTCTTTCACTGCTTCTACATTTTCTCCCTCTATTTGCCAGTTATCAATCAAGCTGGTTGCCATAATCTTGGTTTTTTTGAGGTTTAGCTGCAAACCAGCTTTTGCACTTTCTTCTTTCACCTTCATCATAAGGCTCCTCAGTTCCTCTTCACTTTCAGCCATCAAAGTGGTATCATCTGCATATCTGAGATTGTTAATGTTTCTCCCAGAGATTTTAACTCCAGCCTTGGATTCCTCAAGGCCAGCTTGTCGCATGATGTGTTCTGCATACAAGTTGAATAGGTAGGGTGAGAGTATACAGCCCTGCCGTACTCCTTTCCCAATCTTAAACCAGTCTGTTGTTCCGTGGTCTGTTCTTACTGTTGCTACTTGGTCGTTATACAGATTCTTCAGGAGGCATACAAGATGACTTGGTATCCCCATACCACTAAGAACTTGCCACAATTTGTTATGGTCCACACAGTCAAAGGCTTTAGAATAGTCAATAAAACAGAAATAGATGTTTTTCTGAAACTCCCTGGCTTTTTCCATTATCCAGCGGATATTGGCAATTTGGTCTCTAGTTCCTCTGCCTTTTCTAAACCCAGCTTGTACGTCTGGCAATTCTCGCTCCATGAACTGCTGAAGTCTACCTTGCAGGATCTTGATCATTACCTTACTGGCATGTGAAATGAGTGCCACTGTTCGATAGTTTGAACATTCTTTAGTGTTTCCCTTTTTTGGTATGGGGATATAAGTTGATTTTTTCCAGTCTGATGGCCATTCTTGTGTTTTCCAAATTTGCTGGCATATAGCATGCATTACCTTGACAGCATCATCTTGCAAGATTTTGAACAGTTCAGCTGGGATGCCGTCGTCTCCTGTTGCCTTGTTATTAGCAATGCTTCTTAAGGCCCACTCAACCTCACTCTTCAGGATGTCTGGCTCTAGCTCACCGACCACACTGTCAAAGCTATCCCCGATATTGTTATCCTTCCTATACAGGTTTTCTGTATATTCTTGCCACCTTTTCTTGATCTCTTCTTCTTCTGTTAGGTCCTTGCCATCTTTGTTTTTGATCATACCCATTTTGGCCTGGAATTTACCTCCAATGTTTCTAATTTTCTGGAAGAGGTCTCTTGTCCTTCCTATTCTATTGTCTTCTTCCACTTCCGCGCATTGCTTGTTTAAAAATAATTCCTTATCTCTTCTGGCTAACCTCTGGAATTTTGCATTTAATTGGGCATATCTCCCCCTATCACTGTTGCCTTTTGCTTTCCTTCTTTCTTGGGCTACTTCTAGTGTCTCAGCAGACAGCCATTTTGCCTTCTTGGTTTTCTCTTTCTTTGGGATGTATTTTGTTGCCGCCTCCTGAACAATGCTGCCAACTTCTGTCCAGAGTTCTTCCGGGACCCTATTTATTAAGTCCAGTCCCTTAAATCTATTCTTCACCTCCACTGCATATTCCTTAGGAATATTAGTGAGCTCATATCTAGCTGATCTGTGGGTCTTCCCTAATCTCTTTAGTCTGATCCTAAATTGTGCAAGAAGAAGTTCGTGATCTGAACTACAGTCAGCTCCAGGCCTTGTTTTTACCGACTGTACAGATGTCCGCCACCTTTGGCTGCAAAGGATGTAATCAATCTGATTTCGGTGTTGTCCATCTGGTGAAGTCCATGTATAAAGCTGTCTCTTAGGTTGCTGGAAGAGAGTGTTTGTTATGCAGAGTGAATTGTCTTGGCAAAATTCTATCAGCCTGTGTCCTGCTTCGTTTTGTTCTCCCAGGCCATACTTACCTGTAATTCGAGGTGTCATTTGACTGCCCACCTTAGCATTCCAGTCTCCTGTGATGAAAATAACATCTCTTTTAGGCGTGTTGTCCAGTAGGTGCTGCAGATCCTCATAGAACTGCTCTACTTCAGCTTCTTCAGCATTTGTGGTTGGGGCGTATATTTGGATCACTGTGATGTTAGATGGCTTGCCCTGAATTCGAATTGAGATCATTCTATCATTTTTTGGGTTGTATCCAAGCACTGCTTTAGCCACTTGACTATTAATTATGAAGGCTACTCCATTTCTTCTGTGGTCCTCTTGTCCGCAGTAGTAGATCTGGTGGTCATTTGATGTGAAGTGGCCCATTCCAGTCCATTTCAGTTCACTGACGCCCAGAATGTCTATCTTTAATCTTGACATCTCACCAATAACCACATCCAATTTGCCCTGGCTCATAGATCTTACATTCCAGGTTCCGATGGTGTGTTGATCCTTAGAACATCGGATTCGCCGTTCACCACCAGCACCGTCGGCCGCTAGCCGTCCTTTCGGCTTTGAGCTAGCTGCGTCATCACGTCTGGGGCTAGTTGAGCTCATCCTCTGTTCCTCCCCAGTAGCATTTTGACCATCTTCCGACCTGGGGGTCTCATCTTCCGATGGTATACCGACATATCTCTGGTTGTATTGATCCATTTAGTTTTCACGGCAAGAATACTGAGGTGGGTTGCCATTACCTTCCCCAGGGATCGCATTTAGTCTGACCTCTCTGTCATGACCTTCCCGTCTTGGGTGGCCCTTCACGGTTTAGCTCATGGCATCATTGAGGTGCTCAAGCTCCAGCACCACGACAAGGTAACGATCCTTTGCTGAAGAAGAAGAGGCATGGTCACTGACAAATAAGAGTATGTCTGAGAAGAAAGGACTCTGTCTGGTTGGAAGGAGCTTGAGTGTGGGGAGTAGAGGAGCACAACTGGAGGAAGGAAAAGAATTTGTGGCTCAGGTAGGCATTCATCTCCCTGATAAGAGGCAGGGAGAAGTGTGAAATTCTGCTCTTCGGTGTATCCTCACCAAGGCAAGATATACTGTACAGGAGGCTGAGCCGAGTGAGTTGCCAAATCCCTTAGAAAGCTATGGAGGAGGGAGTTGAGAATGCCTGGTTGGCTGAGGCAGGAAGAATGGAGGTAGGCTAGAGACTGGCTCCAACCCAGTTTGGAGTAGACCTAGCTGAACAATAGGTGATTCCCAGAGACATCCCTTGGAAAGTATTAAGAATGAAGGTTGGAGTAGCCCACATTGGGAGGGGGCATAGAGGATTCTGTCGCTAGAGGAATAGACAGGACCCTCTCTGGAATGAGTCCAGCTGCCCTGTAAATTAGATCTGTGCCACACCGGGCCAATTCATGTGGGCAGAGAAGGAATGGCAGCATGGGGACAGGAGATGATGAACATGTTCCTAATGGAAGGGTGATGCACCCTCTTGAGAAACTCTTACTCAACTCAATTATCTTAGACAATTATCAACCTGGATTCTTTTTGGGAAGGTTTGTTTGTTTGATTGATTGATTTAGAAGACTGCCCAACTCCAAAATGACTCTGGGTGGCTTACATAAATAAAAAGAGAAGAAAAAACAATTTAAAAAGAGAACATATATACCCAGATAAAAAAATCACCCCAAACCAGACACTATTGCACAAAAACTGCTAGAGGCTCAACAACCAACCTAACCCCAGGCCTGGGAGCAAAGCCGTGTTTTTAAAGACTTGCAGAATCCTTGCATGATGGAAACTGTTCCAGGGGGCAGGTTGCCTCTAACATGGCTCTTCTACAACTACAGAGGGCCCTGAATGAAGTGGCTTATCTGGATCTCTTTCACTCAGGTTCAGGTCTTGGCATGGGGTGGAAATTGCAGTGGTCACTCCTGCAGAAGACCTGGATGGTGATGGTGCATTGTTCCTAGTGCTGTTAGATCTCTCACTGGCATTCAGTACCATCCACCAAGATATCCCTTTGGGCTAACTGTGGGGATCAAGGGTATTGTGTTGCAGTGATTTCACTCCTTCCTGAGTGGGCCGTTCCAACTGGTGTTGATGGGGGAAAAAGAAATTGAGTCCTTGGGCATTTTCCTTTGTGGCTCTTAAATCCTGGACTTAGCCCTCTCCCCCACATGAAACTGCTGGGGAAAATTATCTGTGGGTTTTGAGTCTGATAACAGCTGTGTCTGGAAGCTGTGAGGAACTAGATTAAGTATGACAGATTCAGACTGAATTCAAGCAAGACAGAGTTATTTGTACAGAAGTCCCCTGGTTCCATGGACGTGCACTTACTGCTCTTGATGAGATTGCACTCCCCTGAAGGAGCAGTATGCAATCTGGGGATTCTCTTAGATTCATGGTTCCAGCTAAAACAGCATTTAGGATACTTTAATTGCTTGCAATCAAATATATGAAAATCCTTCTGGACTTTTCCCACAACCCTCAAGGTATAAGCATATATCAATCTGCAGTTATATCAGTTTGCCCTGTAGTTCTCCATTCAGACCCAAAATACACTTATTTCCCACAGCATGTACCATAATTTATAAGGCTATCCAGTTACATAGTTATTTATAATTCTATAAGAATTTCTAATAGCCCTCCATGTTAAGATCTGACAGCAATATTCTGCTTCAGCTTTAAAAATGACCTTCACGTGAAACCTACAATTTACAGAATCTTCAGCTTTCATAAAGTGAGCTCAACTGCACTTTGCAAAACAGAGTAACTTTTTTTATTATTATTTTGGGGAAAGAAATTTTAAAAAATTATGGAACAATCAAGATAAGGCACACTGACCCACCATCATTTTCATTTACTACCAAAGGCTAACTCAAACAACTGAATCTTAGAGAGGTTATTTCCTCTTTCTCTTCCTCCTGCTGAATAAAAATCATCTTAACTTATGCTGAAAAACAATTTAAGAAACAACCAGTATTCTTCAGAATGTGTTAATTAGCAAACCCTTGTTTAAGGTCCATTTCTTTTCACGTGATGGTGCGTTTTCCACTTATCTACAACGCAGCCAGTTAAATTAGGTCCTTGTCCATAATGTGACAATCCTACCACAGAACTTTTAAAAGGTCATCTTACAGCAAAGCTTGTTATAGATCCACATTTCTCTCTGTGCTGTGAATGGATGTTCTTTTGTTTCAGGACTGATGAGAGACCAATGGATTATTTTATTTTAGAGACAGATCCAAGCTATAAATAGAAACGGACTGGCCATCTTTGATTAATCCCAATGTTGAATTCTTCAAACTATCACAAAATCTCAGGTTTTGTGTTGACTCTGAAGGTTTCCAGATCAATGCAGATGTAACAGTACCAGTCTGCTAAAAAAACCTGAATTGATTTCAGAACTTCATGTCCCATTTTTGTGTGTGAATGCTTTAATTGTACCATTGAAAATTACAACTTTGGAAGGTGCACCCAAGGCCTTGGGAGGGCACAGCTTCTACATACTTGCTTTAAATCAGATGTGGCAACTTGTAGCCCACATGTGTGTCCTGAGACCCATTTCTGCAGCTTTTAGAGTCTGGCAATATTGTGCCACAAGTTCAGCAGCAAATTTTTGGTGATGTGATTTTTTTTGCTTTTTTTTTAAAGCAAACTGACCTCCAAAAATAGATATGTTAAACTTATGATGAACTTAATGTGCCTATTTTTAAATTAAAACAAACATTTTTTGCCCTACCCCTTCTGGTGATACTACTACATCACTTCCATGTTTTCTGTGGTCCCAAAGACCTTTTAAAAATGAAGACAAAGTATGCATACCCCCTAATTGAAAAATATGCTTAACTCAGGATTTATAGTTAAAAGTCAGCATTTAGTACAGATAACTGTAGTTAATGTTAGACATAACAATTAGCCATTTGGGATATAATCACCATTCATGTTTGAGAGGAAAACAACTGTAGTGGCAACATGGAAGACCATTGTTATTTCAAGGAGTTATGTGACATATTTTTATTTTCTCACATGAAGATTAGAGTTTATTTTGAGTTATACTGATGTTTAACTGGCTTGTTTTTATTTCTGTTTGGGAGGGAGGGGGAGATAAGAGAAAACCCCCAGATTGTTAGTTTAAGAATAAGTCCACTCCTCCAACAGCCCTCCAGAAAATATTTTGGTTTGGAAGTGGTGGTGGTGGTAGAGATGAGAGATAGTTTTTGTTAAGCACTAGCTTATCTGTATAGTTTCCCAAGCTCTTGGAAACAGGTGCTCTAGACCCTGGGAAGTATCCTAGTCAAGTTCGGGCCATGCAGCCTCGGTACTGTGGAAACAGAGTCACAGGTTTTGGGCCAGACTTTGATAAAACCCTTAGGATTGTCTTTTGAGTTTTGGGAGCTTCTGCACAGACTCTGCGCACTGGGTGCTGTGGAATTAAGCCATCCTAAGGAGTATTCTTGCTGCCTTGGTCAGGAGGCTCCAGGCAGCAAAAGGGGATAGGGTCAATTTGCTTAGGTATGTTATGATTTCTTCCTTTATGCTATGTTTTTATGCTTTTGTTTAATCTGCCTAAACTGTTTATGGTTAAACTGTGTTTCTGTTTAAATCTGCTTGCTTAAGTTTATAATAAAGTTTAAACTCTCTTTACCCACTGGTGTCTCTGGATCTAAATCTTTATCTGGATCTTTATCCACTGATCTTATTGTCTCTGGATCTAAAAGAACCAATTGTCTGAGCACCTGATCACTGCTTGGGCACTTGGCAGAACAACAGCTATGGGGAGTTTGTGAGTAGAGGATCTCCTCCTGATCCCTTCAATAGAGTGATGAGATAGGAAATGTGACATCTCTTCTGGTCTTGAGAATCCTGAACTTCATTAATAAATGTACTCACAATGGAACAGATGAGATGCATACATGACTTCCTTTACCTGTGTAAAAATACATTCAAATCTGCCTCTATTTTTTTTCTTAAAGTGGTTTACAAAATGCTGAATTTAGATCCAAGTTAGCTGTATTTTGGGTTTCAGCTGAAGACACAGCAATTCTTTTAAAATGATCTATTCAGTGGAAAAACCCTTTCCCTCAGAAAAAGATGAAACCAGAAGGGCACCATTGCTTTCTGCTTAAGAGAGCACAAGGCTACTCATTAAAAACAAAAATATAAGACAGAGGTTACAGACTGCAGAAAACCCAACCCTTGCTAGTTGGGCCCTATCCATCATAATAATGAGAAGAAGGCTAAAAAGAAATAAATGGTTTCCTACTAGATAGGAAGAAATAGCAGTAAGTAATTTAAAAAACAGAACCTTGATTGATAGCCCCTGCAGGAACACACCAATGCTCTCTATTGTTTTCCCACTAACTTGCTGAAAACATCATAGACTTCTGGTTTCTCTTGTGCAAATTGCTCTACTGTATTCTTCTGCAACCAATCAGATGAGCGCATTTGTTGCTGAAGGAGACCAATCAGATCACCAAGGGTGGAACTCCCCGAGGAGGTTGGTTCCTGGTGGTGAGACACAAAGATGACTTCATCTGTGCTGTCTACTGTGCCTTCTGATTCAGACTGACACAACTGATCTTTATCTTCATTCAGGATTTCACACTCCTGTTCTTCTAGTACTTCACAGATCCTCTGCATCCCTGGAAGAAAGGGTGGGGGGTGGAGAGTAAAAGGAATAGATAGGATGAAATAAAAGTCAGATGCAGATACAGAACTATGATGATAAAGCTTCCAAGTCGTGGCAATGCTAGAAATCTACTAACATCACAGTCAAAAAAAGAACCTGCATCTCACCACTTCCTGGTTCACTTCAAATTAAAAAGTTGATCATCACATGATCCAAACCATTCTGGGACAGTACCATATTCTGACTATTGTGATACATTGTACACAGGGCTGCTGCTGAAAAGAAAATATGTCCAGAAAGCTCAAATGATATGCAGAATAGACTAGCCATGCTATCCTGGAGCTGACTAATATGAACATAGTGCTCTTTGGTTAAAAAAGAAAAAAGAAATTAGTGGCTTCTAATTAGTTCCAGGGCTCAGTTGAATTTCTGTTTTTTGACATGACATCAGGTTATGAAAGGGGAATCTTTCACAGACATAAATTGCTATTCATAGGTTCTTCAGCGAACTTTCTCCTGGTATCCTTAGCTTACGAGATACAGGCAGCTAGAGGAACATGAGAGGATCTTTTCAGCATTGCTGCCCATGTTATGGAACTGTCTCCCAAGGAATATTTTACCTGGTGACTTTTTTTCTTCATTATTTATAGGCACCAAGAGAGGGACCCTCATTCTTACTAGAATCAGACACCTTTCCATTGCTTTTTAACAGATCTTCACTGGGGCTTCAAATACATGTATTTCATATTTGTTTTAGTTTGTTTTTATATCATTAAGCTGCCTTGAAACTATCAGGCAAGAGGAAGGCAGTATAGTAGCCCAAAAAGATTGTGTCAGGTCTTAATGAAAACGCTGAAAGAAGAATTCAAATTTATTTTGAGATGGAAAACATTCCTTCAAATGCTTTCTTTTTTCCTCACAGATTAATTTGGATTATTTCTCTCTCCAGCTTTTTATTTTAATATAATTTTTATTGAAAGAGAATTGGCAGCAATTACAGGCATTACAGTTACCATCTCCACTGTCCCAAATAACGTATCTTCCCATAAACAACCCCTTTTTAATCAGTAAATCCAGAAATCACCAGTTCATCTTTATCCATTTTCAGCTAAAAGTCCATAAAGGGTTTCCAATCTTGTATAAAAGTAATTATTGTTCCCTCCTTAATCAAACAAGTCAATCTAGCCATTTCTACACACTCTGCCATCTTCACAATCCATTCCTCCATTGTGGGTATTTCTGTATTCCTCCATCTTTGTGTTCTTTCTCCAGCTTTTTAGATGAGGTGACAAAACCCATGCACTATTGCAAATACATCTGCAGTATAACATTATAAAAGGCATTAGAATACTTTTAAAACCTTCCATATTTTAGAATTCAGGCTTTAGTTGATTGGTAGCTTAGGCTTTTTCTGAGATAGGACCACTGAATACACTGAACAATAGTGCATCTGTGAGGTTCTGGTCTTTTAAATCCTAGTTAAGTAACTTTCAATACAAGCTACGAAAGATACTGTATATGGAGTTCTTTATTTAGGATAAGCACTGTTCTCCACTTAAGCCACAAATGGCTTCCCACAGCAAAGGTTTTGATTTTTAAAACGTCTCAGCTTTCACCAGTCTTGCGGCTCCCTCTGCTTTAGTTTCCGCCTATTGAGAGTCTTTACTCTATCATGTGCCTGCCTCGTTCTGGCTTTGTAGCGGTCGGCGCCGGCAGCTCATCTTTGAAGGGATCACCCACATTCCTTTCCCTAGGTGCGAACTGCTGCAGAGCTGCACGTCTCTCCTTTCTCTTTGTTCTCTGTTGCTCTGGTTTGCCTGTCACTTCCTGCTGCCTGTGTCTGTCTCCTAATCCCCTCTCATACCTAACCTATGCGAAGGTGGTGCATCCAGATGCACTTAACTATTGCCTTTGGACTGCTCCACGCTTACAACAGCATCCTCTGAGCAGCTTCCTTAAAACAAATGTCCCCAAACTGGTGCACTTAAGATGTTGGACTTCAACCTCCCATAGTCCTCCAGCGCCATGGCCATATTATGGGGGATATAAATCCAAGAGATTTGGACTATATAGCCCTACTCTGTAAATGGCCGCAAACAGCAGACTAGAGAGAAGAGACGGTCACACAAGTAATCCAAACTGCAGCTCTGACCAAGATCGGGGAGAAAAAATGGAATGAGATTCTTTCTTTTAGACAGGGAACATTGTCTAAAAAGCAGATGAAGGACAATAAACTCCCATGAAAACCTGCATATCAGTTATTCTTCCAATTTCTGGCAGTGTTTTTGAACTTGCTCTTGCTCACATACTTCATAAAATATTTTTGAGCATATTTTACTAAGAGTTGAAAGCACAGCTACCATTAGACTTTTCCTTTGAGCTAGATGAATATCCCAGAAAATGAACCTAAGCTGGTTTCCATGATAATCTACACGTGACACCAACTGTTTCTCTTCCAGTACATACCTACAAATGAACCATTCCAGGACTTTTCAATCCACTTCTGTGTTTCAAGTAGTGTTCAGATCAGTTGAATAAAATAGGACTTAGGGTTCAAAGAAGTGTTTATGACATGAGGGCTGATCTAATAAACTTCACGATCATTAATAGTACATACTCCACCTTCTCTCATTGTAGAATGTCCATCTGTCTTCCAAGTGTTTTAAACAAATAAAGACAATAAAACCAGAATCCAAAGAAGAGCTAGGATGGTAAAAGGAAGGAAGAAAGTATGATATGCATAACTTTTGGCAAACCAAGTTGAATACAGTCCATCAATCATGTGTAAATCCATCCTATCTAGCATTTGGTTGACAATGCCATTTGCCCAGGACTGCAAAACAGAGGAGCAGCAATCAATAGCAATAAAGAGGTCCCTGAATCTTCAGAGTGAGCTGGGAAAGCTCCAGAACTACTGTCAGTCAGAATAAAACATCCTATCTGATGTGGCAGATGTGCTGTGGATTAGTTGGATCACCTATTAGGCTAATCTTGGATACAATACAGGAGAGGACAACACTAACCAAGCCGCAGCCGATGTATCTTGTCAGCAAAGATGATGCGGAACCAGCCAGGCTCATTGCACTCAAATGAGTTACCAGGAGAGAGCAAGACCTTTTTTTCCAGGAAGCGCCTCCAGAGTAGCATTTCCTCTTCAAATGTTCCTTTTTTTAAATACTGGAATCAGTTAACAAGAGAGTAAAAGAATAAGGAAACATAATCTCTTACACCCATAAGGAATTCTATCATTCTCTCTTGAACTGCAGAAAATTTAACATGCCAAGGATGGGTAGAAAACCTGTGGCTTTTCAGATGTCGTACAATTACAACTCCCAGGACCTCAGCCCCAGCCAACCCAGCCAATTTTGGAGACCACAGATTCCCCATCTCTGCCCTAGAGGATACAGGTAGACTGAGAACCTAGCAAAAAGGTGAAAGATCTGCTCCAAACAGAAAAAGACTGGCATTTATGATGTGTGTGTATGTGAGGATGCAAATGTGTATGCAGTGCATGTACACACAAACACACACTCACAATGATAGGTATATTTCAACCCTCCCAAACTTGGTGCTCTCCAAATGTGTCAGAAACCTAAGTCCCACAATTTTAAATGACCTGGCAAATTGTATATTTGAACCACAACCATTTTTCCAAACTTTGTAATTCTAGATATTGACTTGATTTTTGTCAGCCCTTTCCTGAGACAAGGAAGGGAATTTCTGGCCTATCCAATTCACCATTCTGTTTCCCACAAAGGCCAAACAAACTGGATTATAAAAGGCAATTACTGTTTTTGAGTCATGATAAACTACGTGGAATCTGAAAACAGATGCTAGATATGAACAACAGAGAAGACCAGTTGCCTTCACACCCTACTTGTACAAAGAACCATCTGTTTCTCCACTGGTGAACAGATATAGGGCCTCTAAAGACCACTGACCTTTCGGAAGTCAATCCATATAAAAAAACCTGCACTGCGGTTGAGGAAGGGAACTCCAAGGGTCTTGAGTTCATCTGTCACAAAAGTGTGCGCAGCTTTCAGTCTCTCATGGTTGGCCCGTAAGTATACTTGGTTGATCCAATCTAGCCAAGAGTACAAAACATTTAGCAAAGACACAAATATGTATGTATTACTACTTAATTTCTAAAAGCCTTGTAGGTCAACCGATGCATTGACTCCACTGAAAAATACTGTCCTTTAGGTAAAGTAAGGCAACATTCATATTCTGCCTGCTGCATTTGACCTGTGATAATTTATTTGTCACTGACACTTTACCAAGCAAAGAACTTGTATATGTGAAGCAGGCCATAGAGAAAAAAAAGTGGTCAAGAATTTCCAAGGCTATATATCTGATGTAACTGTGTGTGTGAACACATATGTGTTTAAGTGAAGGGGGACAATATGAACATGATCTTGGTGCAATGTGAGATTTTTTTTAATTCCCAGATTTGTCAAATTGGCAATCACCTTCAATATACTTCCTGAAATCCTAGGACAAAAGATAGAATTATATGTCGGATATTCATTTTATAAATAAAACAATAGGAGCACCTGTAGCAAAAGTCTCTCCTCAAGAGGAGCAATGCACATAGGTGCTCCTAGGTTACTCTTTGCCTCACCTCTGTCTCTGAGTAGCTGGGCAATTTTATATTGCATAGGCCCACAGATACCATGAAGGTAACCAAACGAAGCCACAGCCTTGATAACATCTTGGTTTAGTGTGTGCAAGGCACCAAATCGGATTCCAGAGACAGCAAAATCCTGTAAAGGGAGAGAAGAATTACCAGTCCAGCTTCCATAATATAAATAAATATTTTGATTTAACCAACATTCATAGTCCAGATATTTGAAGGAGCATCACCTGAATATTAGTAGAACAGTACTTACCTTACTAACCCCCCAGATCACATGGGTACGTTGTGGATCAGGTAATCTGTATGTAAGGAGAACACATACATGAATATTTGCAATAAATAATGGAGGCTTCTTGATCAACCTTTTCCACTCTGGTGCTTTCTAAACGTATTAGACTACAACTCCCAGAATATCCAGACAGAAGGGCATGTTACTTTGGAGTTATGGGAGTTATAGTAAAGCACATCTCAAGGCATTAAGTTAGGAAAGGTTGTTCTTGATCATCAACCCAGAGTTCCAAAACAACAAAGAACATAATTAATAACTATCAATATTGTTAATGGAAACTTTGTTCCATAGGGCCAAATTAATGACCTGTTAATTTTGTGAATGTGGAAAAAGTGGAGAAGCTGAACATTCTCCCTATTCAAACGCCAACAATATTCCCTTCCCCCTAAGCTTCTCTTTGCATTTCCAGGAAGTGATCACTAGACGTAAAAACAAAAGCTTCAGAGAGGAGGCTTCTGTCAGGACTATGGCAGGATACAAATGATTAAATTTTCCCATCCCTTGATCCCTTGATCAACAGCAATTCCTAAGTCACATCTAGCCTAGCAGTCCAAAAGCACACAAAAAAGTGCCTAAGGTATCCTTTCTTCCTTTTTTTTTTTAATCGTATGGCATAGCAGTTTGGTGTCCTTGTGAGGTCCAGCAGCCAGATGTGTAGACTATTTAGCCGTGACAAGTCACGTTCCCCAGGGCGCACCACGAGGAGGCTAGTCTACATTGCACCAAGTTGAGCTGAGAGAAAGTGACTGACCCAAGGTCACCCAGCCGGCTTTCGTGCCTAAGGTGGGACTAGAACTCACAGACTCCTGTTTCTAGCCCAGCACCTTAGCCACTAGACCAGACTGGCTCTCTCCTTTCTTCCTGAAGGCTACATATTCCCCAAATGTGTTCTAGGAAAGTAAAGGGGAAAAATGCCCTTGAGTTGAGCTCAACTCCTTTGCCTGTATGGATGCATCCATCCAATTTTCTTAACAGCATTATGGAAATGGTTTGCCATTGCCTTCTTCTGGGATAGTTTTCAACTTCCCAGGCAATCAGGTGTCCCTCATCAAAGTATTAATCAGGGCTGACCATGCTTAGCAAGAGCCACTCTCTCAGTGGTGCTTTCTAAAGTGAGGAAAAAAATAGGTTACAAAGAAACCTTCTGAAGCCACATGAAAAGCTGGTGCAGAAGCACAAAAAAAAATTGTTCTCATTTAGGGAATATAGAATATTTTACTTCCAATAACGATTGTCACTTCTGAGCTTGAAGGGTACCATTATTATTCACAGATTGTATTATTTATTTATTTTATTAAATTTATAAGGCTTCCCACTCTTTAAGGGTTTGCTAGCATTGGTGACCTTTGCTACTAGATGACCGAAACTATAAAGCAGACCTTACCTGTCCATTTCCAGCACGCTGTGAAATGTGGCAGAGTCATCAAAAACTGACAGCATATAGATCTCATCAACAATCACATGCAACTCATGTCTAGAATGGAGGAAAATAAAAACAGAGAGGACTTCAGCAATTGGAAGGAAAATGACTTGCTCTTCATGCTATCATGGATAGTCACGAGAATGACTGACTAGAAAAGAACATAAATGGCTCTGAGAAAGTTTGAGAATAAGAATGGAGTTCAAGCATCAGCAACTCAAGGCCACACTCATTGCTAGGGATTACAGCAAACCTCAACAGATATTACAGTCTCCCTATAAATGCTTGGATAAGCAGCTCACTGGTAAGAGTTCGACTGGCTTAACTCTCCCAATAAAAGCATACAGAGGAAGTAATATAATGAAATTAATGAAATGGAATGAAAATTAGAAATCCCAGTCCCCATGATTTTTGCTCCTTCAGCTTTATCATTGTCTGGCAACTGAGTATCTCCTACTTCCTTAAATTCTTATTTGTTCCCCTTTTCCATGACATTTTTTGGCTTTAATCTTTAGCCTAAGGGTCCAGTGGAATTTAGGTTTTATACATATAAAAACTTAGGCACAGATGACATGTTTTTGGGGAAATCAGCCAAGAAAGCCACTCTGGTAAAACTCCTGGACCTCTTAGCAGGAGTCAGTCCTATCAGATAAAAATTCCTTTTGAAGAGGCTCTTCCAAATGGGGGTATTGCTCTTCAGTGGTTCTAGTCCTACTCAAGTGGATATTTCAAGATGGTGCCAAATTTCTCATTTCATGGCAACTGCAGTATAATAATTAAATAGGCCAGGCCAGTTTCCTTTTCCACACTGTTCAAAATCCACATAAAATTCTTGAGATCATCTGGGAATGCAGTGTTAGAATAATTAATTCTATTCTTCCTTTTCATCAAGTTCAGGTAAAGCTGGTCATAGTCTAAATTAGCATCCAAAATCTACAGTAAGGGCCAGTGAATTTCAGGACCCAAACCCAGAAAATCCTGGAGAGCTTAGGATGCTATTATTTTAGGATCACCTCCTCTCATACAAATCTGCTCCCACTTGAAAGTTATGAGTTATGATATTTGCATTCCAGGTGCTGGCCAGCAAGTAACAGAAAGGTCTCTAAATACTTTCGAAGTCCATAATGTAACAACTGATCGTAATATGCAGAAATGTTCAATGCTAACTAGGCAGCATACCATATTTCAACTTTTGGACCATCAGATTCTCTAAAACTTTTAAGACTATCATACCTTTTTGCAAATTCCAAGTAGTCTTGTAACTCTGAGAGAGAATAGATATCCCCCAAGGGATTTTGTGGATTCAGGAGAATTAAACCCCTTACTTTGATACCCTATAAAATAAACAAAGAGTGTTTAAAAGTGCACATATATGTGCCCATGGGAACTAAACAAGAAACCTGGTTATTATGCAGGAATTTGATTTTAAAAAACTGACTCTTTTTATTATTAAGTGACTGAAGCATGCAGCTTGATTTCCCTCTTTAAATCAGTGCATTCTACAGTGTGGCAAATTTCCTTTTATGTACATTCCTGCTGGATTTAAGTCCCACTCTCACCCCTCAAAGAATTAATCTCAAAGACAAGTAACTGCACCCTTCCCTTAGGAATGCTTGGAGAAATAATGCAAGAAAGTGTTCTATAAGATTAGATCAGAGATTTCACTCTTCTAGAAACTACATCTTTCCAATGTCTCTGGTGCCTGCCCTATCTGAATTAATAAAATCAAGTCATGAGTATTTTAGAGCTGCAGACTGCTTCTATTTCACTCCAGAATATTAAAAATTCCTTTAATAATTATTAAAAATAGAATATTAAAAGAAAATATGTTTAATTGGTAAACCCCCCAGACACAAAATGCAGAAGGGATAATGAACTTGGCAGGCAATGTTTACAAAAATAGTTCAGGCTGATAAGACTAGCTTGGCTGCTGAAATAATTTGAAGCCACATCTAAAACATTTGTAGTTTGCTCCATAATATCCTTCTGCCATATCCCCCTATCCAGTCCTGGGCCAGTATATCTAGCAAGAATTGAATCAGCAAAGTTCACCTCTGACTGCGCATCCTGCAAGGCCTTGTTTAGCTTATCCACCGTAAGCTGGAATGGACGAGTGCAACTGCCAGTGACCTGAAACATACCAGACAAGAGAGTGAATGGTGGCTTTCAGACCCACTGCATATAACAGTAATGAGGAACATAATTAACCCACTTCAAGGTGGTATCATTCACAGACATTCACAGAACTTGGAGTCTACCCTGTACTTCAGGATGGATATTTCAGCAGAACACAAAGAATCTTGGAATGTTAATCCAAGCACAGGCAGATACCCTTTATCTATATCACAAATTGTTTATATCTCCGTGTCCCTATGATCCATTTTAAATTCCACAAACAGTTACTCTCAAACCTAGCTACATCTACATCACACAGCATTACCATTAACATTCTGCTGGTCCAACTCAACAGAAAACATTTAGTCTATGGGGGGCCAACCCAACTGTTGAAAAACTTACTGTTCCTATGAACTATCAAGTGCTATAGCCAGAAAGCTGAATGGAGCACCATGAGATTCCAGAGTGTGGTGGTCATCCATACACTTCCTTACCTGGCTATCTAAATAGGCATAAACCAACTTGACATTGCCACACAGGTACACATTTCTGGTGATTCCTCCATAGAAAGGAGTAGCAATCAGGAATGCCTCTGAAATCAGAAGAACAAAGCCAGTAACCCACTGCTGCTGTTGGTGTTCCTTATATTCACTGAGGATCAGGTCAATTTTTTATAAGCTTTAGTCTATACATTAATTTCAGGGTTAATTTGGTCTATATGTTAATTTCAGGGTTAAGAACTGAAGTCTGCAGTCCTGGTGGTTTTAATGTCATTTCCACACTTCAGAGACAAAATACACATTCCTCAGTGGAATGGAAAGGAGGATTTTTTTAAAAAAAATCTGTACTTAAAGAATTCAGTCAAATTATCAACCAAGAAGTTAATTTTTTAAAAAAGAGCTAAGGCAGAGGCAGGCAACTTTATCTTCAGCTGGAAAAGTACAAATTAGGTGTCTTACCCCTTGCAAAAATTTAATAGACTTACTTTCTCTCTTTTCAAGAAGAAAAGTTGGAAAATTGCACTGCTGCAAAAGAGCAGTTTTATTGGGGAAGCTTTGGAGATGGTGCAAAGATGCATAGTTTGCCCACCCATGTGAGATGGAGCCTTACCCAGCTTGCTGAGTACACTTGTGTTGACTGTAACTCCCATCACACTCTATCATCATGGGCATTAGCTTATGAAAAGCTACGCTAGGGTAGTTCAAGCAGCAGTACATGAGAAAAAGGACTGAAAGAACAGCCTCAAACATCCATTCTGGTGAAAAAGGGAACACAATTCATTCATCTCCCATCACTGATTTCTTGCAGTGTCAGCAGAGAGAAAGATGGGTGTATCCCCAAGAACCTCTTCCTGAGGAGCTGATGAGCACTCAGTGTTGAGTCCATCAAAATACACACCTTTCTCCTTTTGGACTTAAAAACAAACAAACACCTTGTGATTTCCTAGCTTGTCACTTCTAGAGGACATTGAAAGCAGAACAGAACTCATACTGAAAGGAAAAATGAATTTATAAAGATGAAAATAATTAAATTCTCTGAAGCCCTGTACTCAGATTTAAGATGGGAATATCTACATGAACATTTTTTCTATCTTCCACTGTATGCTTGGGATGAGTGAACGTATTGAGTCAAAAGTATGAATGTTGTGCACTATCACCGTTGGGGGGAGATGGGCAGTGATGTAAATTTAAATAAATTAAATAATAATAATAATGAAGTAAAGCAGAATTTACTGAGAAAAAAAAAGAAATGAGTTCCATTACATAATTCTATATATTCCTGCACAGATACTCTTTTTCCACAGAGTTCGTGTCCTTTTGTCTCATAAATCATTAGCAGTATACAAATACGGTAAAGAAATAAATATCCATGTAATTTGTGGTATCATCACATGGCAGTGTCTATGGAGTATACTGTCATAAACAAGCAAATTAAAAAAAAAACGTGTATATACCAACCATGGCAACTAATTATCAAAGGTCTTCTCCAGATATGCCCTGATTAATGAGAGTTATTTAGTACAGGCATCCTGTGCTACATTAGACACAATACTTAGAAAAACACAAGCAATTTCACTCCTTTTCTGCAAAAGTCCTACTTTGCTGCCTTCTAACAAACCTGTACGTTAAATTGCTCCAGCTCACTTACCTCCTGGATCACACAGAACCATAGCCAAAGTAGAAAACAAAGATCCACAGCCATTCAGCAGAATCACCTACAAAAAGGACATTCAGACAGACATTACTTTCTTTCTGGAGAGACTATTCTTCCAGTAAGATTGCTAGCACCAAGGATTATCCATTCTCTTCTATCTCTAGCACGTAAATAAACATACTACTATAGTTCCATTTCTGAGTCTTTGCAGAAGGAAACCTGCTCTCATGACCCCTACTTACCTTGGCTTATTTGATTTGGTTGAGGAGCACCGACTAGGTGAACCCAGGTAGTGATGACCGCACCCTTCTGTGATAGTGCTGACAGCCCTCCTTGGATCTGGAAGTTTTTGCCAACTATCACCAAACTGCACAAGTGCTCCCTCTGGGGCAAGATACTTGAAACGATATTATCTATGCATCTACAGACATTCTTGTTGTTTATTCGTTTAGTCGCTTCCGACTCTTCGTGACTTCATGGACCAGCCCACGCCAGAGCTTCCTGTCGGTCGTCAACACCCCCAGCTCCCTCAGGGACGAGTCCATCACCTCTAGAATATCATCCATCCACCTTGCCCTTGGTTGGCCCCTCTTCCTTTTGCCCTCCACTCTCCCGAGCATCAGCATCTTCTCCAGGGTGTCCTGTCTTCTCATTATGTGGCCAAAGTATTTCAGTTTGGCCTTTAATATCATTCCCTCAAGTGAGCAGTCTGGCTTTATTTCCTGGAGGATGGACTGGTTTGATCTTCGTGCAGTCCAAGGCACTCTCAGAATTTTCCTCCAACACCACAGTTCAAAAGCATCGATCTTCCTTCGCTCAGCCTTCCTTATGGTCCAGCTCTCGCAGCCATATGTTACTACGGGGAACACCATTGCTTTAACTATGCGGGCCTTTGTTGTCAGTGTGATGTCTCTGCTCTTAACTATTTTATCGAGATTTGTCATTGCTCTTCTTCCAAGGATTAAGGGTCTTCTGATTTCCTGACTGCAGTCAGCATCTGCAGTAATCTTCGCACCTAGGAATACAAAGTCTTTCACTGCTTCTACATTTTCTCCCTCTATTTGCCAGTTATCAATCAAGCTGGTTGCCATAATCTTGGTTTTTTTGAGGTTTAGCTGCAAACCAGCTTTTGCACTTTCTTCTTTCACCTTCATCATAAGGCTCCTCAGTTCCTCTTCGCTTTCAGCCATCAAAGTGGTATCATCTGCATATCTGAGATTGTTAATGTTTCTTCCAGAGATTTTAACTCCAGCCTTGGATTCCTCAAGGCCAGCTTGTCGCATGATGTGTTCTGCATACAAGTTGAATAGGTAGGGTGAGAGGATACAGCCCTGCCGTACTCCTTTCCCGATCGTAAACCAGTCTGTTGTTCCGTGATCTGTTCTTACTGTTGCTACTTGGTCGTTATACAGATTCTTCAGGAGGCATACAAGATGACTTGGTATCCCCATACCACTAAGAACTTGCCACAATTTGTTATGGTCCACACAGTCAAAGGCTTTAGAATAGTCAATAAAACAGAAATAGATGTTTTTCTGAAACTCCCTGGCTTTTTCCATTATCCAGCGGATATTGGCAATTTGGTCTCTAGTTCCTCTGCCTTTTCTAAACCCAGCTTGTACGTCTGGCAATTCTCGCTCCATGAACTGCTGAAGTCTACCTTGCAGGATCTTGAGCATTACCTTACTGGCATGTGAAATGAGTGCCACTGTTCGATAGTTTGAACATTCTTTAGTGTTTCCCTTTTTTGGTATGGGGATATAAGTTGATTTTTTCCAGTCTGATGGCCATTCTTGTGTTTTCCAAATTTGCTGGCATATAGCATGCATTACCTTGACAGCATCATCTTGCAAGATTTTGAACAGTTTAGCTGGGATGCCGTCGTCTCCTGTTGCCTTGTTATTAGCAATGCTTCTTAAGGCCCACTCAACCTCACTCTTCAGGATGTCTGGCTCTAGCTCACTGACCACACCGTCAAAGCTATCCCCGATATTGTTATCCTTCCTATACAGGTCTTCTGTATATTCTTGCCACCTTTTCTTGATCTCTTCTTCTTCTGTTAGGTCCTTGCCATCTTTGTTTTTGATCATACCCATTTTTGCTTGGAATTTACCTCCAATGTTTCTAATTTTCTGGAAGAGGTCTCTTGTCCTTCCTATTCTATTGTCTTCTTCCACTTCCGCGCATTTCTTGTTTAAAAATAATTCCTTATCTCTTCTGGCTAACCTCTGGAATTTTGCATTTAATTGGGCATATGTCCCCCTATCACTGTTGCCTTTTGCTTTCCTTCTTTCTTGGGCTACTTCTAGTGTCTCAGCAGACAGCCATTTTGCCTTCTTGGTTTTCTCTTTCTTTGGGATGTATTTTGTTGCCGCCTCCTGAACAATGCTGCCAACTTCTGTCCAGAGTTCTTCCGGGACCCTATCTACTAAGTCCAGTCCCTTAAATCTATTCTTCACCTCCACTGCATATTCCTTAGGAATATTAGTGAGCTCATATCTAGCTGATCTGTGGGTCTTCCCTAATCTCTTTAGTCTGATCCTAAATTGTGCAAGAAGAAGTTCGTGATCTGAACTACAGTCAGCTCCAGGCCTTGTTTTTACCGACTGTACAGATGTCCGCCACCTTTGGCTGCAAAGGATGTAATCAATCTGATTTCGGTGTTGTCCATCTGGTGAAGTCCATGTATAAAGCCGTCTCTTAGGTTGTTGGAAGAGAGTGTTTGTTATGCAGAGTGAATTGTCTTGGCAAAATTCTATCAGCCTATGTCCTGCTTCATTTTGTTCTCCCAGGCCATACTTACCTGTAATTCGAGGTGTCATTTGACTGCCCACCTTAGCATTCCAGTCTCCTGTGATGAAAATAACATCTCTTTTAGGCGTGTTGTCCAGTAGGTGCTGCAGATCCTCATAGAACTGCTCTACTTCAGCTTCTTCAGCATTTGTGGTTGGGGCGTATATTTGGATCACTGTGATGTTAGATGGCTTGCCCTGAATTCGAATTGAGATCATTCTGTCGTTTTTTGGGTTGTATCCAAGCACTGCTTTAGCCACTTTACTATTAATTATGAAGGCTACTCCATTTCTTCTGTGGTCCTCTTGTCCACAGTAGTAGATCTGGTGGTCATTTGATGTGAAGTGGCCCATTCCAGTCCATTTCAGTTCACTGACGCCCAAAATGTCTATCTTTAATCTTGACATCTCACCAATAACCACATCCAATTTGCCCTGGCTCATAGATCTTACATTCCAGGTTCCAATGGTGTGTTGATCCTTAGAACATCGGATTCGCCGTTCACTACCAGCACCGTCGGCCGCTAGCCGTCCTTTCGGCTTTGAGCTAGCTGCGTCATCACGTCTGGGGCTAGTTGAGCTCATCCTCTGTTCCTCCCCAGTAGCATTTTGACCATCTTCCGACCTGGGGGTCTCACCTTCCGATGGTATACCGACATATCTCTGGTTGTACTGATCCATTTAGTTTTCACGGCAAGAATACTGGGGTGGGTTGCCATTACCTTCCCCAGGGATCGCATTTAGTCTGACCTCTCTGTCATGACCTTCCCGTCTTGGGTGGCCCTTCACGGTTTAGCTCATGGCATCATTGAGGTGCTCAAGCTCCAGCACCACGACAAGGTAACGATCCTTTGCTGAAGACAGACATTCTTAGAGGAGAGTAATTATCTTGATCCTTTTCCAACTAGGTTCACCTTGGTTTTGGGACAGAATCAGCCATGGTCATCTTGATAGATGACCTACTGCAGAAGGCAGAGAGAGTGCGACTTGCTTGATCTTTCAGTGGCTTTTAATAGACAGACCAGGATATCTTCCTTGACCACTTCTGTGAGTTGGGATTGGGAAAATTGTATTACCAAGGTTTTACTTCTAAAGCCTCAGAAAATGATACCGGGTGACTATGCCTTTAGATCCTATCACCTATGCTATCAACAAAAGGCACTATTTTATGTCCAGTGCTGTTAAATATGTATATGAAGCTCCTTGGGACAGTCAAAGATGTATTGGGTCTAGGAGTCATTCATAAGCTGATGACCCTCAGTCTATACTACCTGAATCAAAACAGATTCATAATCTGAACTAGTATGTCGATGCAGTGATAGGATGGATGAGGTATGGATGAGAGTCAACAAAGAGAGAACCCTGACAACAGGGTGATTTTCAGTGAGGTGATTTCTCAGTTCTGGATGGAGCCACACTCCCTCAGAAAGAACAGGTACACAGTCTACCAGTAATCGCAGAGTCATCACTGTCATTGTGGTGACAATCAATTGGAGCTGAGCAGCCAATAAATTTAAATAAATAAATAAATAAAAACAAATAAATAACCAGCTAGATAGGAACAGTAGTCGAAATCTCACATTTAGATTACTATAATGGACTCTATGTGGGTCTGCCCTTGCACTTGATCTGGAAGCTGCAGCTGGTGCAGAATGAGGTGGTCACATTGCTGAGTGAGCACTGGTCATGCTCACACTCTCTGCCACTAGCTGTGGATCCATGTTCCAGCTGCATTCTTGGCAGAGGAATACTGAACAACTTGAGACCAGGATTGTTAACAGATTAACATTACAAACTGGGTTAATCATTAGGACCACCTTAGCAGGTTTTCCAGTGTGTGCTGAGAACCACAGAGTGCCCTCTTGAGGTTATTTTGGTAGATGGGCAGCAATATACTGTAAATATGTTAAATAAATAAACTGAAGGATGGTCCTTCTGTGTGGCGATACTGTACCTTCTGAAAAGCTTTCTACCATGAATTTGTGATTCACTTAGGAGTATATCCATGGATAGGAACTACAGAGCATATTCCCCTCAGGCTGAACCCTCATTCTGGGCTGAGTTACCAAGTGAACTGGTACCACCCAGCTCCCACACATAAGAAAGCAGTGACCCCCAAGAAAGGAAAACACCTCCTGCAGCTCAGATTCCTGCGGCTACTGGAACTCCTACTGCTTGCCCCCTTCTAACCCAAACAAGATGTAGTCAGAAGCAGCCACACTCCCAGGTAGCAACAGAGAGATAGAGAGAGAGAAGGGCTGGTATCTGCCTCTCTTTCCTGCTTTTCTGTTGCTGTTGCTCTGCTCTGTCTGCCCCTTTTCATCAAATGGTAGCCTGATCTAATCTGGCCTGGCCTGGTCAACTTGTATTTGGCAGAAACTAGTCTTTCTACAGGTAGTCCTTGTTTAGCTACCACAATTGGGACCAGAAACTCAGTCGTTAAGCAAAGCGGTTGCTAAATGAAACTGCGACTGTGCTTATGATCTTACTACAGCTTTCCTTTACTTTACAGACCTGAGAAGGTTGTAAATATGAGGACTGGTCACCAAGTTACTTTCTCATCACTGCCACAGCTGTGAATAGTCACTAAATGAGGCAGTCACTAAATGAGGACTACTTGGTATCTCTATGGAAAGGTTATCAATAAGAAAACGGAAGAGTGGTCCTGCCGGGTTGACTTTGTGGTCTGGGTCCTGTACTGTTACTGTGAAACAAACAGCTGCCAGCACTTTTAGTGCAGGATATGAGGGTTGTTCAGCTAGGAATGCGAACGAAGAAGGGGAATCCTTATGGGATAGAACTTCGGATGAGACTGCAAAGCAGAGGTCAGGGGCTCCCAGATACCTTATTATTTCAAAGCAAACGTTTGAATTGCTGCTCTACAATTTAAAACTGGGTCAAGATTCTGCAGCATTTGATGCTCTGCCAATCAGATGAACACTCCTCTTCCGAACACTTCATGAGATAAGAATGCCTATGAAGCCTTTGTTCCGACCAGCTTTGCCAACAGGAAGAATTTTACTAGTTATCAGTATTCTAACTTGTAACAAGCAGCTCTCCATGCTGTAGTGGCTCTAAAACTGAAGCAAACACTCCATTCCATTTTTCAGGAAGCAAACAAAAGAAATGCAAGAGGCCGGAACAGACCTGCTGGCCATCTTATCATGACTTCAGTATCTAGTAGGGGCGGCAGCTCACGGTGTTCCACAGATGTTCCTTGGAGAGACTGAAAGAGCAGATTATCTGCTGTAACCATGGATGAGATCTCAGATAAGTAGCCTGATGGAGCAAGGTTTGTTTTCTTTTAGCTTTGCTATGGCAGTGGATACACGTGTTGAGAAACTGGGGGGCAGGGATGAGAGGTTAGACAACTTGTGATGCAGAAGTGCCATCTCCGCTGTCTGCATCAGTCTGCAACTTCTTAAAGCTGCATTTCTTCCCCACACCACACACTTGCCCTCTACACCCCTCTAATGTCTAGATATATTTGTCTGACACAGAATGGTTGTCACTTGCTGAAAACAAGCAGACAAACCAGAAAGTAGGTTGACTTACATTTTCTGCTCTGAGAGGTGCGGGTGCTTTGCTGTAATAGGTCAAAAACCAAGCCACTTCCTCTCGCACACTGAAGGAGATACAAAAGCAGTCAGAGTTTTCCAAGGGAAATCTTCACTCCTCTCTAGGCTTTATTGTAGAAAACACAGATTCAGGCTTTCTGACAAAAGAGGGAGGAGGTGCATGGCAACAGCTACTTACAACAAATGGCCCTTCCAGTCAGGATACTGCAGCAGGCAAGGTTCTATGAGGTTCATGGAACTCTGTGTCAGCTATAAGCAATGAGAATTATTAGGCACATTGCCAGAAACTGGTCTGGAAAGTAGCAAGTAAAAGCTATGAAGATTCCATAATTTCCTCCTTCACTTGGAAGGCATTCTTGCAAATGAACTACACACCCAGAGGCCGGGTTTGCACATTGTGATTCATCTGATTTTGGTTTAGTATGTTGGGTGAACCCAATCAAGAGTAGTTTGTTCAAGAAACTACATTTGTACAAACCATGGTTTGGAATAATATATGAAATAGGTCTATGATTTTATTTAGTGATCTAGATCACTATTATTTTGTAATTGCACAATATATATATAAAATGCAAGCTTAACATACACACATACATACATACATAATGCTTAAAGAGCATTGCCACTCATTTAAAGAGAGCAGTAGCTTTACTTCCTGTCATAATATACCAGTTTTTTTGCCTACGGCTTCCCCCCGCCCCACGTCTTACTCCATGGAAAACTTGGGTGGGGGCTGGTAAGGGACTAAAGCAGCCTTTCTCATCTCTTTGACCCTGGAGGAACCCTTGAATTATTTTTCAGGCCTCGAGGAACCCCTGCACATTCAGGCCCAAATACAGGCCAGAAGTTACAACATTATTGTATTTGTTTCATGTGTACGCCTCTATATATGCATTAATAGTTTTAAATTTTTGGTTTTAAACTAAAAAGCAAGAATGAAACTTATCTCTTTAATGTGAAGTTGCCCAAATTTGAAAGCATTTTTTAAATAAATTGTGATCTCCCAGGGAACCCCTAGTGACCTTCACGGAACCCAAGGGTTCCACAGAACGCTGGTTGAGAAACCCTGGACTAAAGGAAATGTATCCATTTACCATGAAACCGTTTGTCCGAGATTAATGGGTGAAAAATAGAGTGGTGAGTGTCATTCATGTATTAGTGACCCTGTAAAGCTCCCTACCAAAGGTCCATGGTCCACGCCAAAGGAAGAAGCATACAGTTATTTATGAAGAGGAGAACAAAGCCAACTAGTATCAACATAAACAGATAATAAAACAGAAAATCAGTATAAGCCTTAGGTGACTCATCTGGGAAATTATTTACTTTGTGAAATCATGATGAAATGCCATCAGCCCCCAGCGGCAATCACTGTTACTTAAGAATGAAATGTGTTTACAATATTCTTACCTTTTTGGACATTAGATCAAAGCAGAGTTTGTTCTCACTGGTACCCAAATTAATAATGCCCTGGGGATACAGATAAGTGTTCCATTAAGAATATTACTTGGTGTCCTATCAGCTAGCCATAAAACTTTAGCATTTCTAGAGCCAATAAAGAATCTGAAAGGGGACTGCGATAGAAGATACTGTACATGTAAGTCAAGAGGACATAATTTATGTTTCATTTCACTTTTTGTTGTGAGAAACCTTTAAAGATTTCAATTGCAATTCGCCCATATTTATACTGTCCATGCCACTGTATATTCTATACTACTGCTTACGTTTGGAAGCTTCATTTTTCATATAGGACTCAAAGAAACTGCAGGTTAGCAGCACACACACACAGAGAGTCATTCATTCCCCATGCAAAAAAAAAAAACCTTAGCCAAGTCACTATTTTACCCAGATAATTTTTAAATGGGTAAAATGTATGTTTTAAATTTAAATACTACTCTTTGCTATGGAGAGATACATGCGTTTATGCCATTGTATTTGCAGAAAAGTCCAGTAAGCTAACTCTAACTGAGCAACAGTAAGTATAAACAAAAAGACTCCAACTAAAATTAATGGCTAAGAGAGGATTTGAATCCAAACCGAATCAGTTCAACAGTTCAGCTATACTACACTGCCTACACTGATTGCTAGGGAAGAATGAACTGAAAGATTAGTGTTGTAATAATGGGTTTCTTAGGCAAGAAAAATGTAATTAGGCTGAATTTTTTTAAAAGAAAATTTGAGGTTATGTAATATAAAAAGCTTACACTGATTAGAGCTAGCATAGCTGGTTTTATTGATGGATAGTAGTGTTAATGCTGTTATAATAATTTGGATGCCCTGCTGTTTTACTGTTTATCATGGGGACAGAGTGTGTTTCTTTTTACTGTAAGCAGCTCTGGAAGTCCTTCAGAGACAGAAGAGTGAAGTATTAAACATGTAAAATAAAAGTTAACTTGCAGAAAATGCTACTAAGTGTTGCTCTGGAGAAAAAGCTAAGAGCTACTGTGAAAGTCACTATAGAATATTCACTGATACTAGATTGTTTATATGGCAGGAGGAAAACGTTCACTTTAATCAGTGTTAAGAACGTAATATCAGCAATGAAGGGTAAAATGGAACAAAAAATTCTAAACCATCATAAAAACAGATGTTTGTGGCATAAGATTTCGCTTACAGATGGGTCATCTATGGTCCTGCAAATGTTGCTATACTAAAATTCTCAGCATCTCAGAAAGCATAGCCATATTGAGAGATGCTGGGAGCTATAGTTTAGAAATCTCTGGTGCCAATAAGTGCCTCTTCTTTCAACCTGCTTAAGCTAAAAGGTCAGGGTCTGGCCAGTGTCTGGATAAGAAACTATCTGAAAAGCTATCTTGAATCCACTGATGGAAGTAAAATGGGACATAATTGCCCTGCTTTGAGACCACATATTTAGTCGCAAAGCTAAGTCATCTGCGTAACAAATTTAGAAGCATGTGTCAAGTTAAGTATGTATCAGGACCATTCTATCTCTTAAAAATAGGACTCAGTCACAATGACTTTGTTTAATTGGCAATCTTTCCTGGCATTAAAAAATAATAATAGTCCTTATGGTTTAAAATATTCTTATATGCCATGTTTAGGAGAATAAACTCTAAAAACATGCCAATTTAAAATAAATAAAACAAGACCTTTTCTTCTAATGCTCATGTCTGCCTGGTGAGGCAAGGTGGGTTCATGGAAATTGAGGAAACTATTAAACCATTCCCTCCCTAGTGTGTCTACTGCCTAAGGAAAACTCACCTTTCTGTTAAGTTTTTCAAAAGTTTAGTTAACTCAGTAAATAAATGCCTTGGTAGAGTTGGGGAATAGCGGTGATCTTCCCTTCTGTCCTGCATGACATACCCACTGTGATAGTCCATGAACAAACAAGCGTTTCCTTCCACTTTGGGCACAGAATCCATAAAATGTTCTCAACATCTCAAATAAGCCTAATTAAGTCATTAAAATTCCACACTAAGGAACTAAGACCCAACATCTTGGTTACAGCTTCGTTAAAGCTTTTCTTTCTTAAGAAAAGCTTTATTATGCGAAATTTATTATTTTAAAATAATAAAAAGCCATTGAAAAATCAGTGTGCTTATTTAGAAACAAGTAACCGGAAGACTTTTACTCACGCTGGGGTTTTTATCCTCATCATACTTGTCAGCATGGTAGACCTCGTACCCCTCTTCTGAGGTCTCAACAATATTAACCATATTGCCTCGGACAGAGAGGTAAGGGCTGCTTTGAAAATCAGCACGGTAGCAGGAAGTGTACACACTGTCTATCCTGTCCAGTCTGGTTTGCCCTAACTGGAGGGCCTTGGCTTCTTCCGACAGCCGTTCTCCTATTTCTGTGGTACTGGAAAAGGCTTGGTTAAGGTCCACATTCGGAGCCACTCCAGTTGCTGAAGAGCCCTGATTGCCCTGCTTCAAGATGTTCAGCATTTGGGCGAAGATGTTGAACATGCGGAAATCATGATCCCGTTCCAATTCAAAGCGTCGCTGCTCCAGTTGGACTCGGCGCTCCTCCGCCTCCGAGTCTCGCTGGAGTCGGCGTTCCTCCATCTGCAGAAAGCGCTCCTCCATTTCCCGCTGTGCACTTAAAGTCTTCAACAGCAGGGCATCCACAGGGTCCTTCAGCCGCTGGCCTTTCCTTTTCTTCCGCAAGCGGTGCAAAGTAGAAAAACCAGGCCACGGCCCTAGACTTTGGATCCGAGAGGAGGAAGCTGCGTTGGGTTCACTGAAACCTAAGAATAAACAGGTTAAAGATAATCAGCCCTACCAATTTCTTTTTGGCAAAGGTCAAACCTGCTTGAATGATTATCTGCTGCCCTCCTTTAATCATCCAAGCCCTTAGCAGACTTTCAGAGTAAATGAGTTACTTCACTAATGAATATTGAGAAATGTGCATTTTTCTTTATATAATAGTTAACATATGTTGCACAGGGACAAGAATGCAGCTGGATTCCCACAGCACACTATATCATAAAGTATAGTGACAAATTACAGTGGCTAGCTTTGCTGAATACACTATCAATGAGCAAAGCCATTTTGGCTTAGTGGGTCATGCAAATCGAGCCGCCATCCCATCCAGCATTTCTACTCAGACCAAGAATATTGTAGAGCTCTACACTAATTCAATACGCAAAATGGAGGACTCGCTACTCTTGAATTCTATATACAGGCTAACAGATATCTCTCTCTCTCTCTCTCCAAAGTACCAAAAGGTTTAATGATATCCCAGTCTTACCAAGCTTCCAGTCATGATTATAAATGGTGCCAGGTAAAGGATTAGGGCCCTGTAACCGATTCTAATACTCACAAGGCATAATTAAAAATAGGCATCTAAGTGAATTCATCTGCTTCAGCTAAAGTACTTCCATCACTGTGTGAAGCTCATCCTGTAGAAGATTACTTCAAGAAAGTTTCTTTTCCAGCTTCATTTACATTTTCTGCTGAAATGGAGGGTAGAATCCATTTTATGCCTGATCGCATTACCCTGGGTATACTGCACAGAAATGCACTGCCCATCATTTAAGACCATTTGGGACCAACATTCTCTCTATACACCTGGCTGAATTTTAGGAATAATATATTACGTAAGGCAAGGGGGACCAAGCTGCTGTCAACATTCATTTTGCAGTGTATTGGGTACAGTCCAGTTTGAGGGGTCTCAGTGACAGCACTCCATCTGCATTTTGTGCTTAATCTCTTGGGTTAGAGATCCCACCCTGTGATATACTATATCAATGTAGTTCAGGCTTTAAGCATTTTAATAAAGCTGATCAGTTTTAAAAATCTGCCAGTTTGTTAGCTGCTAAACAAGCTAATTAAGGGACGCGGTGGCGCTGCGGGTTAAACCGCTGAGCTGTCGATCGGAAGGTCGGCGGTTCGAAACCGCGCGGCGGGGTGAGCTCCCGTTGCTCGTCCCAGCTCCTGCACACCAAGCAGTTCGAAAACATGCAAATGTGAGTAGATTAATTGGTACCGCTTCGGCGGGAAGGTAACGGCGTTCCGTGAGTCATGCTGGCCACATGACCCGGAAGTGTCCCTAGGGACAACGCCGGCTCCAAGGCTTTGAAACGGAGATGAGCACCGCCCCCTAGAGTCGGACTCGACTGGACTTTACGTCAAGGGAAACCTTTACCTTTAAACAAGCTAATATGACAGGCTGAATCTGTATTTCAAAAAGTACCTACTGAATAGAAGTGACCACAACAGGAAAAGGTGCTTGGAAAAATACTGAGACTTATCTGCTTTCTCCATTCCAAACTTTGGAATCATGAGCTACTATAGAAACATGGAGGATCCTGGCCCATATTAAGCCCTGGGTAAATGTAGCACATCATTTTGAGGCCTCAGAAGGATGAAGATGATTTCCTAAAACACTGTTAAATGGGTAGTTCTGTCTGCAACATACATGTCATCTCTACAGATTCTAAGACCCAGTGATTTCCAAGTGACCAAACCTGATGCATAAGAAATTATGTGCCAAGTAACCGTCTTCTTTTATAAATCCCAGGGCTTTGCTCCCAACCAAAAATAGCTCGTTTTCTAAATGGTTCCAGCACCAACCAATCATCTGCTAAAAGAAAGTTCCAAAGAACACAGTTCCCTCTTGGTCTAAAAATAATAAAAGAGCTTCATCAATCCATAGTCAATGATACTACTTTAAGTCTCTTCTGCTCACTCTGTTCAGGTTCTCTTGGGAAAAACGAATGAAGAGAAGAGTACAAGAAACTCACCTTGTGACTGCTTATGTAGACGTGAAGGGGTTTAAGTAACTAAGTACATTTGCTTGGTGGAGTTTAAACCTCCACAGTATTTCTGACTTGTAATCAGAATTAATTGGTCTTTATGAGATCCAAACTGTCCTGAATTCACTTAAATTACTACTGTCCTGAATTCACTTAAACCTCAGTTTTAAATACTGTTGGTCATGGTTTACAACCACTGTTTGCATATCAAAGGGGACACACAGCAAAGGCCAGTTTCCAAGCATGTTTCAATTGTGTGACCTAAAGTATTTGGATAGACTTAAAAATATTTCTGGTAGCAAAAGTCACTCATCCACAAAACGCATTACTATGGAGTATTTTGAAGGTCACATTTGTTATTTCATCATTTCACTCCCCAAAACAGGCTAATTTGGGAAAGGCTTGGACAGCACTGGAGTGGGGGCCTCCCAGCCTCCACCCGCTCTCCATCCACTGGGTTCCACTTCTGAGTGTTGTCAGTGCCACTTTAACAAGGGAAAGTAGTGACTCTTCCTGTTTCACCCACTCTGGATAGCTGTGCAGGAAGGATCAGATTCTACTCTTTACCCACAGAATATCAAAGTGGATTGGCAACAGAAGGAGTCCACCACTTGACTACCCTCTGGACAGCAGGATAGTGAGAATTCCCCCAGGGCCCCAAATTCTCTGAGCACAGGAAAGGTGAAATGGCTTCCACAACCAATTCTCTGCATGGCACTGCTCAGTGAGGACAAGTTAGCAACCCAACATCACTTCTTGCACGGTGATCCCATTTCTCTTTCCCCAGTGTTCAATTGAAGGGAAGAAAGGAAGTAGAGAACCGGTCCCCCCAAAGGACAGAACTCTAAGGAGGAAGTACTGGGGAGAGAAGAAGGATTAATGGAGGGGACAGAAGTGTCCCTCCCTTGTTTTTTTCAGGCTCTATGCAGGACCCTGGAAAAGAGGGTTACAATTTAAGATGTGCTGCTTGACTGCTTCCCATCACCCAAGCCATTCTGGCAGACGCCCATTTGAGGGGACATGCATTAGGTCCTGCAAAAAGGTGCAGCCATTCTCTTCACTGCATTTCAGGTTGCAAGAAGGTGGGAATCTTGGGGAAACCTTTCATAATGGCAAGCATCTCTGTGGGCAGTGCAACCCATCCAGGAGCTGTATGGTTCCCACCACTGCGCCTTCCTTCTGGTCCTTCAGATGTGCTTATAAAGTGCCCAGGATCTGGCCTCTGCTCAGTCTCTTTCAGGAGCAGGGGAGAGGCTCTCCTGGTTGGCCTGATTTGATCTGGCATTCCTACCTGACAGGGAGACAGTGGTCTCAATGGGGATCTCCCCCCTGGAGATGGGAGAGTCATTCTGGGACCTCTCCACGAAGGCCCTGTCTATCTCGCGCTCCTCAGCAGAGCCCCCCGGCTGGTAAGTGAGAGAAGGCAGAGGCTCCGGCGTCAAGCACTGGCCCTCTGAATCCACCTCCTCGCATTTGATCTCCATCAGCTCCGGAGGCTGAGAGGGTGGGAAGGTCAGCGCCGAAGAGGGGCCCAAGTGAGGATGGTAGCTCTCTGCCCCCCCGCCAGGGAGCCCTTGCGGCGCCAACACGTAACCGCCGTTGCTGTTGCCGGTGGCGCTGTAGGCGAGCGAAGGCCGGCTGGCCAGGACGCGGTCCATCACCTCGTAGAACTTCCACGTCCTGCCCCCACGCGGAGCCTTGTTGTTGTCCTTGATGCGACGGTACTCGAGTTTCATTTTCTTGATCTTCTCCCGGCACTGATCGCCGGTGCGGTGGATGCCCTTCTCGCGCAGCACTTCGGCGATCCGGTTGAAGACGTGCTGGTTCCGCAGGCAGCTCTCCAGCTCCGCCTGCACCGATTCGTCAGCCCACAGGTGCAAAAGCTCCACCACCTCAGGATCTGACCAGTTAGTGCCCCGCTCGTACTTCTTCCCTCGAAAATCCATGCTTCCTCGGCTCTTAATTTCTCCGCCGCGCCCACCTCCCCGTTAAGGATCGAAGGATAAACTCAAAGCCCAGAAGAAAAAAGGCGCACGAGGGGAGACCCGAAAAGCCATGAAGCGGCGCGCAAGGCAACTATTGCTCGACCCTCGCGGAGAAGCCCTTCTGGGACTGGAACGGGCTTGGCTTGGTTCGATTTACTGGAGCTGGGAAGCCTAACGCTTTACTTCATTGGAAGGGGAAGCGGGGAGAAAGACGGCCTTTCCCCCTTCCCCTTTCTGCAGCTCTGGAAGCCGCAGAACGGATCGGACAAGTTGGCACGGCACGGCTCGGCACGGGTTCTAGCTTTTTCTTTTTTTTTACAAAGCGAGTTCCCGGGTAACGCAGGCTGGGAAGCGTGCGCAAGTAAGCATGTTCACATCCGGTGTGATGGCACATGCGTGCTTCCTTTATTCCGGGATAACTTTGGTCCGTGTCAATCACGCGCTCCGTAACCCGGCCGGGCTGGGCTAAACGAGGCAGAAGCGCACGACGGCGTTGGGGCGGGGCTTCTGGAGGCCCCGCCTTCACAGACCGCCCCCTTTGAACGCCTCGAGCAAGAGGCGAGAGGTAGAGATTCCGAGATAGCGCGAGACTAATTGAGTGCAGTTGTCAAGTAGCTAACGAGTAAGTTGAACATGGTGGTCCAAGTCTGGAAAGTAAACTGAATCAACAGTCGTTAGAGATCTGGAATTGTTTTTTTTTCTTACAGCGACTGAACATGATTTTTTTCCTACTTTAAATATGTTGAGGACGAAGTACGCTGGATTTCCCTTCGGCATTCCGAGTGAAATTAATTGTAGCGTTCATTCAACCGTAGCATAGTTCAGAATCTGTTTCAAACGCGTGTACAGCAGAGTATTCAGGCTTAGGTATTGTTTTGGTGCTTTATTAATACTGGCTGGTTTATTTAAAAATTATTCTGTTTCACTAACATGCTCAAGGACCTGACAAAAATATAAACCGTAATATTATAGTCACCTAACCCAACTCCAGTGCTGGATATACATTTAATAAGAATTTGAAAGAGCAGAAAAATTAGAGATCATACATACCTGGATACATTGGACAAAGGGCATAAAATGTGCAAGGCACAATTTTTGAATTCATTTTCAAAATGCTGAAAGTCTTACTTAACAAATCTTTTTCAACCTCAATGTTTTATTTTTAGTCACATTGATCTTTCCTCACTGATGTTATTTGCCAGAAAAATTGACCAAAAAGGTCTAGAAGTTTTGGACCAAGACACACCCCATACTGAACATTCATTTTGAATGCAGAACACTTGTAAAGGACACAAAGTGGA
The DNA here is from genome assembly GCF_035149785.1 of Candoia aspera. Classification (NCBI taxonomy): domain Eukaryota; kingdom Metazoa; phylum Chordata; class Lepidosauria; order Squamata; family Candoiidae; genus Candoia; species Candoia aspera. Next base: position 268,658,663 of record NC_086153.1, on the reverse strand, counting down.
TGACAAGGAAACAGGGTGATGCTGGGCCAGCAGATGCTCCAGTTGTGTGGTCCCAACCCACCATGTCCCCAAGCTAGCCTTGATTAGATATGTTTGAAGCTAGTGAAGCCTTCCACCAACCAGATTCGGGTCCTGTTTCATGGCCACTGGATTTCCAGCTGATCTTTCTGGCCTTAAGTGGGGATTACAGGAGAAGAGGAGATGGTTTCAGAGCAGACTTCCCCGCTTTGCAGTCTTCTAGATGTGCCAGACTTCAGTCCCCTTGACTCCCAGCCTTGCCTGGCACATGTCCAGGGACAGAAAGGGCAAAACAAAGAGAAGTAATGCTGATAAGACCAGAGTTTTGTGCTAGATGGATTACATTACCTGACTTGAAATGCAATTGCAGCCTCTCAGGAAGATCAGGTTTACTACTTGTGCTGCCGATCAGTCCTTAAAATGTCACAGGTGTGAGTCGCAAGCAGCCTCTTTTTCTAGTTTGGCCTGGTTTGCCACTCCCAACTGCTCCTAATAAGGGAAGACTTTGCTCTCATTAGACTACTTAGAGCACACTTGTGTGGGTCGGTATCAAAGGCCTTCCGGAAATTGCAGGAGGTGCAAAATGCAGTAGCTAGGTTGAGAATAGGAGGCAAGCATTTTTGCTCTGTAATGTCTATTTCAGCAGAGTTGCACTTAAGATCTCCCTCAAGATGAGCATGACTCCTGGTGGCCATATGGATGCCTCCATGTTGTTTTCTTAGCAAAAGTATGAAGTGTTTGGCCACTTTCTTCTTCCAGGGTGTTATACTGACTTCTTGGTCTGCTCTGTACAGCCCTGCTATTCCCTAAAGGAAGGAAATTCAACATCTTTCTTTTTAAAAAAATATTTTATTAAGAATTTTAATTACAGTAGTAAAAACGAATACAAACTAAACTTAGAGAGAGAGGAGAATGGGGGAAAAAAGAATAAAAAGTGCAGGAAAAGAAAAGAAAGAAAAAGGAAGGAAGGGAGGGAGGAAAGATGGAAGGAAGGAAGACAGACAGACCTTGGGCCAGTCCCTCTCTCTCAGCCCAGCTCACCTCACAGGGCTGTTGTTGTGGGGAAAAAAGGAGGAGGAAGGAGTATTAGGTATGTTCGCTGCCTTGAGTTATTTATAAAAATAATAAAGGTGGGATAAAAATAAAATAAAAAATAAAATAAATATATAAAGGAGTGACTTCTAACCTTCATCACAACAAGTATAAACAAATTTAATAACTCTTCACCCCCTATAAGGATACAAACACATCTCTTCATCCCATATCCCATCCCTTATCTATAGTCAACTTTTCAGTCCGAACATCAGCAAAAACTCCATAAAGGGTTGTCAGAACATTGCAAAAAATGCCTTATTTTAACCTGGATCAAATAAACCAACTTTATATTCCTTTCTTTTACTTCTAACAGTCTTAATCTTTAATTCAATCAAATATTATCATAGAATTTGATTTCTCTTCAATTATTCTTTATCCCATCGCATAGATTTCTTCAAGACTTTAACAAACCTCTTTTGTAGATCCAATAAGAAAACATTTTCCAGGTTTCCAGAATAAACCATTCTCTTTGGTTTATCATTTGTATTTCCCTTTTAATTTTTAAAACTTCAGCCAGTTTCTTTTGTATATTCAGTAAAGCATCCTTTTCCAAATCATTCTCTTGGCCTGTCATTTGTAGTTCTACATTCTGTACTTGCTCTATCTTGTCAGATAAAATTTGTTCCACAACTGTCATTCCTTCATTAATATCTTTTAGACATAGTCTATCCATAGAAGCAGTCATCATTGCTGACAGTGTTGATATTGTAGTTACTAACTTTCTGGCTCCATTCTTCAAAAATCTCCTTTAATATTTCCGATATTATAATGTTTTGTAAGTCCCAGTATTAACTGACATCCTGCTTGTATTTTTTCTCCTGCTTAAAATCTTTAGTTCCCTCTGTATCCAGTTTCTAAAATTATCACTTATCTTTTGTTATGACTTGCAATAACCAGGATAGCCAAAAGTTTCCCATGAGAAGTTTTTATTTTTTATAGTAATTCCAAAATCTTATAGTAAAGGTCAATATTCCAAATTTATCTGAACCCTTAATCTGTTTTCTTAGATCAAAATCTTATTTAGCTTTTTGCTGTTTATTTCAAATTCTTTAAGTTCTTAAGCTTGTAATTAACTTTTCTTCAGAGTTGAACTCACCTAGTGAAGACTTTTCAAACTTGTTCCAAAGGCCTCTAATAGCTTTAAGATAGTTAATAGGCAATTTCTCAAAGTGATTAGAAAGTGAGGTTTGTGAACTTAGTGTCCTTTAAAAGGCTCCGCTGCAGTTGTGAGCAACATGTCTGATCCGTCGTCTCCTGGCACTCAAACCCGTGGAAATTTGCTGTCCTGCAGCCTCCTTATGGGGAGCAGCCATCCAGAGCACATGTGGGTGATCTCCCGTCATCTCCTTATCCAGAGAGGTTCCAAGGAACCAGTCTACTCACAGGTGCCTTCATCTTTGCTTCAATCGTCTCCACTTTCACAAAACCATCTTCAATTCACCACACCTCCCCCATGGAAATTCAACATCTTCCATATAGTTCTCGCATTTGATCCAGTTATCGTTGAGGTAATACTTGCAGTCCCCAGGCCTCCTAAAGCCAGCTGGGCAGTCACCAGATGTCATGTTCGCCGTTTCAATGTCTTTGATACATCGTAACGTTTCGCATGTCATTAGCTGGATACGTGTTTCATCTTTCACGGGAGGATGGGAGTAGTTATCTTTTGGCTGTGCTTTGGAATGTGTTTGCTTTATCTGCTATGTTCAAGGTTACTTTCCCAGGCTAGCAGGTCTGACGATTGCTAGCACCTGGGACGGGCGGGGCTGTTGCCAGGGAGGTGGGATACGTTTGCACTGAGGGTTTTAAGTTTGTATTTGGCGCGCTTTTGCTCATTCTCAGCTTTCTCTGTATTTGCCATAAGTTCCCTAATAAATCAGATTTCATTTAGCAGCCTCTTGTGAGTCTGAGTATTTGGGCTGGGCAATCATTACATAAAGCTGAGAATCTAAGATCCCAACTCCGCTGGCCCCTTTCCAGGAAAGGGCAAGTTGTCTAACCCTGTGAGGGAGAGCGCCAGCGATGACCGAACCCGATATTGTGCTGATGGAAGAAGGGGAGCCGGACTCGACCGTGAGATGCCCCGACCGACCGTCCCAAGTGGGGGAGCTGTCAGCTATCCTGGAAGAGGCAAGCTCCGAGTCGGAGGGTGAAGCCGGGGGCATGAAAACTGCCCCGGAGACTATCGTAACCACCCCGGGTGAGCTGGTCACCTGGGACGAGACCCAAGGGGATGTATCGGTGGTGGGTGGTCCATCCTGGAGGCAGAGGTACCCACTGTCCCCTACAGTAATCCAGGTGCAGCCCAAGGAGGGCTCCCCCACCCCGGACCGTATCCGGGTGTTGGAGTCGAAAATGGACTCATTAGAGACGATACTGAAACAGCTGAGTCTAGACCTGAGTTCGTTGAAGGAAACCCGGGACGGGTCAAGCCAATGGCATTCGACCCCTTCGTCCCAGGGGCAGTCCCCAGAGCAGAGACGGACCGCGCGTCCGAGGGAAGGGGAACAAGCGGTCCGGATGGAAGTAGCATCACCACCCGTGCGGCCAGCCCCAGCTCCCGCCGCCGCGGGCCGGAGAGACGCAGCTCACCGAAGCCCCGGGGGTGGGGCGCAGCCCGTCGGGCAGGATGAGAGACTTCCCTGTCAAGTTTGATGGGGATCCGACAAAACTCTCATTCTTCCTGACAAATGCTAAAGCATACATGGAGGAATGGGGGTCGCTTTTTCGATCGGAAAAAGCAAAGATCATCACCATTGCCACCAAACTGAAAGGGAGGGCGGCAGACTGGTATGTCCAGATGTGGCAGTCGGAAGCGCCTGAACTGGAGAAATTTAACGAGTTCCTCTGGGCGTTGAGGCAGCACTTTGAGGATCCCCTGGCAAAAGAGAGGGCAAAGCGAGCTTTGAAGGAACTCAAGCAGGGATCAAGATCCGTGGCTGATTACGCGCTGGAGTTCAAAGCGCTTTCCAGGAAAGTGGATGACTGGTCCCAAGCCACCATCATCGAGTTATTCAAGGATGGCCTGAACACAGAGGTGCTGCGCTGGTCCTTGGGGAGGGACGACCCCTATACGTTGTACGAGTGGATCCAGCTCGCGGGAAGGGCTGAGCATGCCCATGAGGTGTTCGCCCATCGGAGGGCTGCCAAGTCGGGGTGAGAGTTAAAGCCTAGTCACCCACCGAGCACCGGGGGACGACCCGGACAAAGAGCCTGGGAAGAGGAGCGAGAGAAGCGGTATGCGAAAGGGCAATGTCTGCGATGTGGTAAGGAGGGGCATCGAGTAGCGGCATGCCCAAAGGCAAAGGGGGAAGAACGGCTGGGGAAGCCGCCGACGAAGTCCCCTTCCCTGCTGAGGAAGCAGAAAGCGGCGGTGGCTGAAAGCAAGGGAGACGGTGTGCCATTCTACGAGGAGGAGGGGGAGCCCGAACTACTGCAGCCGGCGGGAAACGGCAGCCACCTGCTTTAAAGGGTGCCGCTGGGCAGGTGGTGGAAGAAGGGCGTGAGCCTTCATCGGTGAGTGGCAGTTACCGCATTCTCACGGTGAAATTGGAGTTGGGCTCCCGATCCAAGACTGTAGAAGTATGGGCCATGATCGATTCGGGGTGTTCCAGGTGTTTGATGCACCCCGATGTGGTAGCGGCTCTGGAGCTACCCACGTTCCCCTTGCAGCGACCCATCACCTTTACACAGCTGGATGGGTCCATGGCAGGGGGCAAACCAGTCACCCATTTCACAGGGCGAGTAGCCTTGCAGCTGGGCAGCCATCGCGAAGGTTTGTCCTTTGTCGTGGCTCCGGTGGGAGGTCCCTTGGTGGTTTTGGGGGTGCCCTGGTTGGTTCAGCAGAATCCCCAAATAAACTGGGTTTACCGGACTGTCACTTTTAGGGATGGATTTTACCAAGCACCAGACGGGAAGGGTACCCCAGAGGAGATGGTGGGGGTAGCGGCAGCTGCGACTCCGCATTGCCCGGCCCCTCCTCTGGAAGGCTTGCCGCTTGAGTATCAGATGTTTGCTGATGTGTTCGGCGAAAAGGAAGCGGATCAATTGCCCCCTCATCGGAAAACGGATTGTGCCATTGAGCTGGTGCCCAATACCCAATTGCCCAAGCCAAAGATTTATTCCATGACGCAAAAGGAACTAACTTTGCTGAGGGACTTTGTGGACAAAAACTTGGCGCGGGGATTCATTGAGCCAGCGAATTCACCGGTGGGGGCACCGGTCCTCTTCCGCCCAAAAAAGGACGGGACATTAAGACTCTGTACCGATTTCCGTGGGTTAAATGCCGTCTCAATTTCCAATAAATATCCTTTGCCATTGATCAAGGACATGTCACATCTGGCGAAGGGTAAAATCTTCTCTAAACTCGATTTGAGAGAAGCATATTACCGTGTACGCATCAAAGAGGGCGATGAGTGGAAAACGGCATTCAATTGCCCGTTGGGTGCATTCCAGTATAAGGTGTTACCTTTTGGACTGGCTAGGGCCCCTGGGGTATTTATGCAATTGATCAATGAAGTACTTCATGAGCATCTGTTTAAAGGGGTACTGGTGTATTTGGATGATGTATTGATTTATACTGAAACCATGGAAGAACATGTCTCTCTGGTAAAAAGGGTGCTTAGCAAACTCAGAAAAGCAGAATTGTATGCCAAACTGTCTAAATGTGCCTTTCACCAGACGCAAATTGACTATTCGGGGTATAGAATTTCTGATAAGGGCATTGAAATGGACCCTGCTAAGGTGCAAGCTATCATGGACTGGGAAAGCCCCCGCACCCGCAGGCAACTTCAAAGTTTCCTGGGGTTCAGTAATTACTACAGATTATTCATAGGGGGGTTCGCTGAAATTGCCTTGCCACTAACAGAATTACTTCGAACCAAGGGACTTGGGGATACTCGAAGAGTAAAGAACCCAGGGGCGCTGCTGCGCTGGACACCTGCCTGTCAAGCGGCGTTCGAGCGGCTCAAAGCGGCTTTTACCAAAGAACCAATTTTGCAACACCCTGACCCCTCTAAGCCTTTTGTGGTGCAGGCTGATGCATCCGATTATTCCATTGGGGCATTGTTGATGCAAGCTGACGGGGCAGGATGCCTCAAACCGTGTGCCTACCTGTCCCACAAATTCTCGGAGACTGAGAGGCGATGGCATGTATGGGAGAAAGAGGCATTTGCAGTGAAAGCCGCGTTAGAAGCTTGGCGGCATTTGCTGGAGGGGGCAAATCACCCTTTTGAGGTGTGGACAGACCATAAAAACTTGGAGGCTCTTAGCACCCCGAGGAAACTGAGCCCAAAACAAGTCCGTTGGGCTCAATTCTTCAATCGTTTCAATTTCCAATTGAAGTTTATTCCGGGGAAAAAGAATTTCCTGGCTGATGCGTTGTCACGACAACCTCAGGACTCTGGTACAGTGCCAGAGGTGGTTAGCACCCTGTGGACGGCGCCCCAATTGGGTATGCAGGCTGTGACGCGCAGCCAAACGCGCACGCAGCAGCCACCCTCTGCGGACCCAGGGCAGCTGACTGCTTTGTCAATTCCCTCCCAGTTGCAACAAAAGTTTCTGAAAGAGCTGAAAACTGATACTTGGTTGCTTGCAAACAAAGACAATGTTACTTTTGACCGAGGCTTTGCTTGGAAATCCAACCGCCTCTACGTTCCGGAGAGGTTAAGAAAAGAGGTGTTGCTCCGTTCACACAATGACAAAGTAGCGGGACATTTTGGGTTTGTGAAAACTTTGCACCTGGTTCGGAGGCAATTTTGGTGGCCCACCTTACGCAAAGATGTCAAAGAGTATGTCGCCTCTTGCACTGTATGCGCGATGTCTAAGCGCAAGGTGGGTAAACCTCAGGGGCTGCTGCAGCCGGTCGCCACCCCAGCTTGCCCTTGGGATGAAATTTCCATGGACTTCATTGTTGAATGACCACCCAGTCAACGCAAAACTGTCATTTGGGTGGTCAAAGACTATTTCTCGAAGCAAGCCCATTTCATCCCTTGCGTGTCAATCCCTTCGGCACGTCAATTGGCCCGCCTGTTTCTAGTACACGTGTACAGGCTACACGGATGTCCCTCTCGTTTAATTTCGGACAGGGGCACACAATTTACCTCGCAATTTTGGCGGGCATTCCTCAAACTGCTGGGCACGAAGCAAGCCCTGTCCACTGCGTGGCATCCACAGACGGACGGGGCCACAGAGGCTTTAAATTCTACTCTGGAGCAGTACCTTCGGGCTTCTGTGAATTACCAGCAAGATGACTGGGTGGACCTCCTCCCTTTTGCTGAAGTTGCTTACAACAATGCGGTCCATCAAAGTACTGGTCAAACTCCATTCCGTGTTGCTCAAGGCAGAGACTTTGTACCCATCCCAGATTTACCGCAACCTCCGGGCGGCCTGACCTCACCGGGTGATTGGGCAACACAACTAGCAGATTCCTGGCCCATGATTCAAAAAGCATTGGCTGATGCCCAATTGGATTACAAACATTATGCTGATCAGAAACGTGCTCCTCAGCCTGCATTTCAAGTTGGTGACTTGGTTTACCTCTCTACTAAGTTTATTAAGTCATCATAGCCTTCTAAGAAGTTGGCACCTAAGTTTGTGGGTCCTTTCCCCATTATCGCTCAAATTAACCCTGTGACTTTTAAACTTGATCTGCCACATAATCTAAAACGCTTACACCCTGTTTTTCATTGCAGTTTGCTCAAACCGACTATTCGTTCTGACCGCTGGCATGACCAACCTCCACCTCCAACCCCCATCATGATTGATGGTCAACAACACTTTGAAGTTAAAGAAATTTTAGATTCTAGACGCCTTCGCAATACTCTGCAGTACTTAGTTCGTTGGAAGCATTTCCCTCATCCAGAATGGGTCGCCGCAACGGATGTGGCTTCCCCTATCTTGGTTGCCCGTTTTCACTCTGCTTATCCCGCTAAGCCAGGTCCCTAAGTGTGTTTTTGGGGAGGCGGTATGTCATGTTCGCCGTTTCAATGTCTTTGATACATCGTAACGTTTCGCATGTCATTAGCTGGATACGTGTTTCATCTTTCACGGGAGGATGGGAGTAGTTATCTTTTGGCTGTGCTTTGGAATGTGTTTGCTTTATCTGCTATGTTCAAGGTTACTTTCCCAGGCTAGCAGGTCTGACGATTGCTAGCACCTGGGACGGGCGGGGCTGTTGCCAGGGAGGCGGGATACATTCGCACTGAGGGTTTTAAGTTTGTATTTGGCGCGCTTTTGCTCATTCTCAGCTTTCTCTGTATTTGCCATAAGTTCCCTAATAAATCAGATTTCATTTAGCAGCCTCTTGTGAGTCTGAGTATTTGGGCTGGGCAATCATTACACCAGACCCAGAATCTCTTGAAAGGACACCAATCTTGGGTTTGCCACCCTCCTTAAGTGAACTCAGAAGCTAAGCAGGATCAGCCAGGGTCCTTGGATGGGAATGCCAGAGCTATAGGTTAGACTGGGAAGAAAACAAATACCCCCTGGAAGAAGGTGATGCAATAATAACAACAATTAATTAATTAAGACAGAGTTGTTCTGGAGGGCCTTTGAGGGGTGATTTGCCAGTATTATACTTACTGCTTTACTGCTGTTGGTGTTTCTATTGATCTTTAGCTTTGTATGGTGTTTTTATACTGTAAACCACCAGAAGTTGTTTTTGTTGAATCTGGCAGTATATAAACACAATAAATAAACTATGGTTTAGCACAGTTGAGTGAACCCATTCTTTATTTGCTTTCACTGCAATACACTAACACAGATAATCCTCTGGAAATTCTTCAGAAGAAGAAACTAAATTGCAAAGGTCTGAAGTATACCTGATTTCCAGAAGAAAGGGAGCAAGCAACAAAATAGTTGTCAAGCCTCTACACCGTGACCACAATCTAGTCAGCAGTGATTAGCTAGTGCAGAAGAATGGTGTGAATATTGGAGCAGCACAATCAGCCTGAAGTGTCAAAATCATGCATGTGTAAAGAGATTGCTGGGTTTTTATGAAGATTTAATTTGTCTTTCCCTTATGGCCTAGTGAAACATCTCAAGTTGCATGAAAGGTTGCAAACTAATGAAAGAGAATAGGCAATCAGAAAGCAGCACCAGTTGTGAAAGAACTCTGCCAGCAGGTGGCACTAAATCCTCACTTTCCAACCGGAAGAAGGCAAGAACACTGGCTTCTCAAGCTAATTTAGTGGGTCAGGGAGGCTGGGAAATAGCGTGCTGTTCGTGACAAGTACAGTTTCCGCAGTTCAAGGATTTGGTCAAGTGCTGTGTCAATGCTGTTGTGTTGTTGTCCTCCAAAGCGGATGGATTTTTTTCCCCCACAAAAATGATGTCAATAAAGGCAACTTATTTCACAAGGTAGCTTTAAAACCAGTAAAGCAAAGATTTGCTGATAAACTTTAGAGGATTTGATGAGGCATATCCAGACATGATAGAGATGTTTTTTCCCCCCTAACCTAGGAAAGTTCTAGGTTAGAGTCTAGAAATGTTTAGAGCTATCAAATCTGAGCAGCAAAAATCCAGATGACCACTAAGTGGCAGTGAAGAGAACTATATATCTGCCACCTAGATCTGGTGGCTCTAGAAGATGTTGTCCAATTTATCTGAAGCAAGTTTGAATTGCATTGCCTTAAACCACAGCACTACATTGGGCACAATACTCAACCATAAAACGATTGTCATGCTTCAGTTTCTCACTGAGTCTTTCTCCACTATTCAGTTGAAGTGATATCCACTCAACCTTGAACTGGCACAAACAAGTAGTATAATATTTGCTGCCCCCTTTGCCAAACCCTTTTCCGCTTCTGTTGCATTTGTTTCACTGTCCAATAGTATTGTCTTGATTTGTGAGTTTGCCATTCTTTATACACAAGGCAGTTGTTTTTCTCCTCGGGCTTTGGGACATCCCTTTCAAGGAACCACCCCTATCAAGGAATTACCACTCCCCCACCAACACTGGCAGGGCAAGCTACAGTATATAAACAGGGAGCACACCACACACTCACACTGATGATGTTGCCTAGTCAGGTAATGAAACGTCTACAAGCAAACAACCAAGCTCAGAGAGCACCAGGGACTCCACAGTTCAACCCTGAGCCTCATATATTCTTTTCTATTGTAACCACCCCTTTCAAGATGTCTCCAGCCTGTAAGGAAATATCTACCAATCAGAGAACTACAGCAGGAATGGGGAAGGTATGACTTCAGGACTCTGACTATGGTAGTCTCTGTTGCTTCTCCCACACTTATCTGGGCCTCTCCCAAGTTTTAAAAAAGGAAAAGAAAGAAACTTACAGGAAGACATCTCGGGAGAGAACAATCCCGTAGAGGGAGGGGGCAGACCCTGCCATAAAGTACAACTGGCTGGGCCTGTAGTGAGGGACCACTGCAAGTGACTAGCTAATGAGTAATCAGGTGTTTGGTGGTAGGGGGGGAGGACTGATATGGTCAGGACAGTAATTGTACCATGGTCAACTTCAAGTGAGATTAGGGTGATCATGCTTGGTGTTGATGAGAATTCCTGTGGTTGTCCCACTGCTGTCTTTGCAAGGGTATTTACACCTTTACCACCATGAAACCTAAAAGCAGCTGAAGGAGGAATTTCCAGTAGAGAACTAGCATAAAGATAACAAATTAAGAAGCTGTTCTTCCCTCATTCTGCTTTTTTTTAAAATAGTAATTTTATTAAAAATTACAATTACAATGATAAAAAATTAATACAAACTAAAAAAATCAAAGAATAGAAAGAAAGAATAGAAGGTGCAGAAAAGAAAAAGAAATAGAAAAGAAAGAAAAAAATAAGAATATCATAAAGAAAAATATATAAAGAAATGACTTCCCCCTTCATCACAACAAATATAAACAATTTTAGTAACTTATCACCTTCTCTTAAAATACAACCGATGATCTCTTCATACAGTATCACATCTCTTATCTGTAAACAAATCCTTAAACCTCATCATTTCAGTACTGATGAGCAAAAGTCCATTAAGGGTTACCAGAGATAACAACATATCTATTTTAACCTTGATCAAATAAACCAACTTTATATTCCTTCCTTTTACTTCCAACAATCTTGATCTTTAGTCCCTTCAAATAATGTTCTAGAACTTGATTTCTTTTCATTTTTTCTTTGTCCCTTTTCACACAGTTCTTCAAAGCTTTAACAATCCTCTTCTGTAAATCCAATATATGAAAATTGTCCTGGTCACTTTCTTGGTTTGTTATCTGTATATCCCTTTAATTATTAAGACATCAGACATTCTTTTGTATGTCCAGTGTAGCATCTTTTTCCAAATCATTCTTGTAGTCTGTCATTTTTAAATCCACCTTCAGATCAGTCTCAGTCTTGTCCTGTAAAACTTGTTCCTCTTCCATAATATTTTTTAAATACAGTCCATCTATAGATGCAGACACTATTAAAATTTTCTGGGTCCATTGTTCAAAAATATCCTTCAATATATACAATGTTAAAATATTCTGTGTTAGTAAGTCAAGTTTAAGTGTTCTTCTCCTTTAATTGTAACGTTTAGTTCCTTCTAGTTCCCTCAAGTGTCCAACCTTCAAAGTCCCATCCTATCATTTTTTTTTAAAGAATTCAAACAAAAGCATTTTCTCACAGGAAGGATTCTTATAATTAATTCCAAAATCCTATTTCAAATTTATCTGGACCCTTAGTCCATTTGTAACTTTCCAAAATCAAAGTTCTAATCACCCTTTTGCTGTTTATCCCCCCCAAAAATATTTTTTGAAGTCCTTAAACTTATATGTAAAACTTCTTTTGATAAGGATTGAAGGAAACTCACCCAATGTTTTCAGACTTGTTGATCCAAAGGTTCCTAATAGCTGAAAAGCAGTTAACAAGCGATTTCTGAATGTGATTAGAAAAGGAAGTATGCAAACCCAGTGTCCATAAAGGCACCGACCATGGTTTGAGCAAAGATGTCTATTCCCTCATCTCCCAGAGCTATAAGCCCACTGGAGACTGCTGTTGTGCAGCCTCCTCACAAGGACCAACTGTCTGGAGCACTTGTGGGTGATCTCAAATCCTCTCCTTGTCTGGAGAGGAATACGAAGAACCGGTGTACTCACCGGCTCTTCATTCTGCTGCAGTCGTCAGTTCCGCTTTTAGTAGAGCCGTCTTCAGTTCGCCATTTCTTCCCTGGAAGATCCCTCGTTCTGCTTTTCCACTTTAAACGGCAGCCTCAGTTGGCTCCATTATACATACACCTACCCAATACAGGATTCCCTTTCAGGGTAAGGAACATTATGCAAAATTCAGAAAACAAGTAAGATCTTTTGATTGATTGATTGATTGATTGATTGATTATATGCAATCAAGTCATTTTCAGCTCCTAGCGACCACATAGATAGTTTTTTTTCCATGAGGATCTATCCCTAACCTGGTCCTTCAGGTCTTCCAATGATGCACTTACTGCCACTGTAACTGAGTCCACCCACCTTGCTGCTGGTTGTCCTCTTCTTCTATTTCCTTCCACCTTTCCCAGCATTGGAGCCTTTTCCAGAGAGATGGGTCTTCACATAATGTGTCTGAAGTAGGATGATTTCAGCCTGGTCATTTGTGACTCAAGTAAGAACTCCGGGTTGATTTGTTTGATGATCCATCACTTTGGTTTCTTGGCTGTCCATGATATTCTTGGAAGTCTTCTTCAACACCAAAGTTCAAAGGCATCAATACTCTTCCTATTCAAAGTCCAACTTTTGTTTCCCTAGAGTGTCACAGGGAATACCATGGCTTGCACGATTCTGATCTTTATAGGTACAGACACACCACGGCTTTTGAATATCTTTTCCAAGTAGTGAGCAACAGAAATTGAAGAAGAAAGGTAAAAACAGAAGACAATGTGTACAGCAGCTAAGTACTGCCTGCCTATCATGTGAACTCCCAGACAAGTCTGCTGTTCTTCTCTGAAAAGGATGTCTGGAAGAAGAGAAAAAACTTTGCTCTCAGGCAGAACTTTCTCACAGAAAAGGAGGGATCTGGCTAGATTTAAAGGGAGAGGAGGAAAAGAAGGAAAAATAATAATGGCTGGCAAACTAAAATGGATGCCAGACAGTTTGAACTGTTGAATGGCTGATGGTTCCAGGACAGCCAGAGGAGGCAAGACTCCTGAAATGCTCCTGGATGGTGTCCAGAGAAGGCCGTAGTAAAACGGGGATGGACTGCAATGGATAGGTCTCAATGCAGGTGGCCTTGAGGGAGGCTGAAGAGAGAAGACCAGGTCCTACCAGCCTAAGAGAGAATGCACACCAGTGTAATTGAACACCCTTGCTCACCTATAAGTCAGGAGGGAATTGAAGGGAAACTGTACACCTAAATAGCCACAAGCTTGAGCTAACTACATTACACATGGTGAGACAGTCAACTTAGATATATTGGCACAGGCAGCTGTAAATGATGGCCACATTCCTATTTATTTACAGCTAAAGGGAGGAGGGCATGGGAAAGAAGACATTATGCTTGACTGCCTGAACGGCATAAATTGCTTTACATCCCCAGAAATGAAACTAAGAAGCTTGCCTATATCTATTAATAAACTGGGAAAAAGAAACAAGCTGGAGGCTTGTTTATTTTCCTAGAACCCACAGCCCTCGTGGCAAAAGGAAATCTAACGAAGGAATTTTCCACACTGCAATCTTAATTCACTTGACATCTCCATAGATCGGCTGGAAGCGAAGCCAGCTTAAGAAATCTCTTTCCAAATTTCAACCCCTTCCTCCACTTTGGCCACAGGGGTGCCTGACATTCTGACTGGATCATCCCCTTGCTTCTTGATCCTAGCACCAGCAGCATCTGAGCCAGGAAAGCCAGCGCCATCCCCTTCCCTTTCCATGGGTGAATCTTGGAGGACACATGATTTCCATTGAGATAACTTTTGTCCAAGCCTTCTGTTGACTTCCTTTTGTACTTGATAATTTTCTGTCTGGTGTGTCCCCTGGTGGACTGGTTTAAAAGAAAAAGAATGCACCACCCTTTAACCATTCTTTCTGTCTCTGGTCTAGATAGCGAAACTGACAGAACTCTCATCAATTTCACCTTGTTGAAAGAAGGAAAGGAAGAAAGGCTGTTTCAGGGTCTATCAGTGAACTTGTAAAAAAGAAGAAAACAAAAACCAGCTTTTTATCATTCTGTGATGACCTTGTAAAATAAACAAACAAAGATCCAGAGGTTCACTAGTTGGGGTCCCTTCAGAAGGGGCAGGCAGACCAGCAGGCCAGGACAAAGTGGCTGTGACTGGAGGGAACAGGTTATTCATACCACACCTCACAGTAGCCGATTGGAATGGAAGCATTTTCCTATAATGAAATGAAGCACAGAAAGGGAACAGGACAGCACTACTGATAGACAGAATAAGTACTTTCAGAGTTATTCTGTTTGCACTGGAACTTGGTAAACTTAAAGCTGTAAGCAAAGTACACATTATGTTTGCAAAAATCCAAAGGCAATGATAAAAACAAAACAAGTACTCTTTACCCAACATTCTGCATAAGCAGTTACTATTTTGGTACACTATACTTACTAGTATCAACATTGCCCTACAGATCCAGTTTTTCATTTTTTTTTAATTCTGATCCGCTGCCTACTCCTGTCTGGTTTCACAATCTCAAGGTATTATTTTGCAATGCTGCTGGTGCAAAGGTACCGTCTTGACCCACTGTTCCCTCTACAATATGAATCCTAACCACTCTTGGAAAATGTACCATGACCTGTCAAGCTTCCATGGTTTCCTTAGGGATTAAACTGGGCATATTAGTCTCTCATCACTTGAACTTTAAGCAGAGATCTCTGAAAAGGAGAATCAACATGCTGAACCTTTCATTGATGCTAGTTTCAAATGTGTCATATTTGGGCAAATGATAGCCTGGGTGTGAACAACTATCTCTTGCTCTGTCTGTTTCTTAGGATTTATCTTAGCCCCATTTCAGAGTCCACTTTAATCCAGCTTTGGAAAAGAAACTGCTTCAGCTACCAGCTGCATGACCAGCTGCATGATAGCCAATATCATTCCAGATCACCACCAGGACTGAAATTTGGAAGCCCTAAATGAGTAGTTCCATTTCTGCCTGGCAGAATATGGGGCTGGGAGATTACAGTTCTACCTCTTAGGAATGGTGTTATGCATTCTGTGGGTGTAATGGTATGTGGGAATGACCTTGGGAGACTGGGCCCAGAGACGCTGCCTAGAGAACGGTCAGATAAGTGACAGCATAGTCCGCAGCTGGATAGTGGGAGGGACAAGAGGCTCAGAAGGGACCCTCCCTACTTTCTTGGAGGTAAAGGAGATGGGAAGAGAATTGTACTTTCAAACTTGCAAGATTTTGTTACTATAACCTTACAATAAAGTAGAATTAGCTGATCTGGTCATGTTTCCGTCTGGTCTACTGGTAAGGCTGACATGGGGATCCATCATATCTTCCCATGCTGATCCACATCTACTGCATGAGTTGCCAAGAGAGGTCATAGGGAGATGTGTTATCAGGAGTCTGGAGAATGCTGATGATGCCAAGTCCTTCCTTTCTTCTGATCCCAGTTAGGTTTGGAATTCCTAAATGCTTGCCTAGAAGTAGTGATGGGCAAAATTAATGTCAGTTAATAAGTTCAGAGTTATTTTTGTGGGCAGTCCAAAGGAATTGGGAATCTAAACCAACATAATACCTTCTTTCTGAAATAGGTAGTGGGTGACTTGAAAGCGTTCTCATTTGCTGCAGCTGCTTCTGTTAGATTTGCAAGTTACTGCATTGGCAAGCAGCCCATTTTTTCCAGCTATTCTAGATGTACTTTTCCTAGGAATTGAAGCCCTTAACATAAGGAATCAAGGAATGGTGATCTCTTCTTTATGCTGTAATATGTGAGCAGCATGAGCTGGTTGAGAATGTGGCAAACATAGTTCAAGGTTTACCAAATGTTTCATATAGCATGTATCCTTATCAAATGCCTTTTCTTTTTTTGCTTGTTGACTAGGTGCTCAGTTCCAACTTATTGTTCAGTATCCTAAATGGTTTCATACTTCAATAACTTAAAACACAAGCTTTAAAATCACCTCAGCAGGATTTAATGTCTTCTCTAGGATATCTGAATGCTGAAGACCAGATTCTAGGCTTTTTCTGCCATGGCTTCCTGGTTAATAATCTCCTACACTTTCTGGTTAACTTCTTTTTTCCAAAGATTTGGGGGGGGGGGGACAGGGAGCTATTGTAGGAAGTCACTTATATGTTGTAGCTGTCATTTTCTTTGAACTCTGATTTTAAAACTATGTTTTATTGCATGGAATGGATTTAGTGCTGTGAATTATTTCAGGAGTTTGAAAGCAACTAATAATGTGGGTCTAATGATCAGAAGGAAGAAAAATAGTCACATGTCTCCTGCTGAGAGATCAGGATGTAAAATAGTAACAGTCTAAATCACTGACATAACTCTAGATGGATTTGAAATCATACTTCCCTGATTAAAGGGGATTGGAATTCAGTTTTGTTTTAAATTATCACAAACAAAATAAGCAGGAAGGAAAGAAAAAACAGCTGCTTGGGAGTGAATTACGTTAAAGATGAAGATTTCCTTTACATTTATTGGACTTCAATCAGATGGATTCCGGATAAAATTATGTATACTGGAATGATAAGAACAATATATGATGTCAAACAAAAGACTTACTATACCACTTATATTGCCATTAATAAACAAATAAATTCACAACATAGAAGATTATAATCTGCAACCAATATTAAAGTAAGAGTGATGAAAGTAAGACAAAGAACCTTCTGTCATGAATCAAAGGTGCCAAAGTCCATAGTTAGGTGAACTTGCTGATTTACAATCCATGAGATGGTACTCTTTGCAAACCTTTTGATACATAACATTTTATATAGGTTAGTCTAGTTTCAGTATTAGGCAATGAACAATTCAAACTATTCATGCAATTAAAGTATGTCTGACATACGTATGTGTCAGTTCTGGGCCTCTAAAACAAGCGAGCATGATCTTGCTTGTATGAAGGAAGAATGAATGGACTGAGGGGCAGGGAAGAGCAAGAACGGTTGGATAGAGATTCTAAGAGTCTGCAAAACAGAGAGGTGAGAAGTTTAAATGACAAAATGCAATATATGAATCAGGGTGTGGTGAAAGCAAGAATGGTTTGCAAGAATAAAAGGTATGTAAAAAATGTAGTGAATGGTGCTGCTATAAGCTAGATTTTATTGCATTTCCTTTTTATTTCTCTTATCACTTAACAAATTATTTTTGGTAAGTTGCTTATCCCCAAAAGGGAAAGAGTTGTATGTATGTATGTACGTAGGTATGCTCAGCTATGCGGGATGAAAATATCATCTCTTGAATCACTGCTGATTGCAAGGGTTAAGATCAGCATTATACCTTAGGTGCTATTGATTGTCCACCAGTTCACCTTCTCATAAATAGGTGTGACTGGCCATTTTGTCAATGGCCAAGACTCAAC
This sequence comes from Candoia aspera, assembly GCF_035149785.1. Taxonomy (NCBI): domain Eukaryota; kingdom Metazoa; phylum Chordata; class Lepidosauria; order Squamata; family Candoiidae; genus Candoia; species Candoia aspera. The sequence goes on along the minus strand of NC_086153.1, from coordinate 268,641,081 downwards.
ACTCCCCTTTTTACACTATAGATTAAGATGCAAACCAATCTTCTTTGACAACTCTGTATGTCTTTTCATTCACATTATTTTACCATTATCTCCCCTTTGGTTTAACAGAAAGCTACCATTCTTCTTCCTGTGTTTTTCCAAATCTAGGTTGTTATAATTCCAAGGCCTTTTAATGTGAAATGGCTTTTCATGCAGGCTTCAAAATCAAGCCTTTGTTTTTTTTGTTGATGTGAACAGCAGCAAATCATCAACATAAATGCACAGATACATACAGCCTTGTTTGTCCTTCTTCATATATACACAGGGATCTGCTTTTCCTTTTTCAAAACCAAAACTCTGCAGTTTTTCATCTACTTTTTGGTTCCAGGATCTAGCAGCTTGTTTTAACCCATAGCGCTGTGTAACATACGATGGGGTGAGGTCTGCTTCAGGCACAGCCTCCAGGGTACAAATCAGCGTGTCCCACGTTTCATTCAGTGAGGACAGGAGGATATATGATTTTGTGAGAGGTGTAAATTCCACTCCTCTCTCCTGCAACTCAACAAACAGCTGCTGAATATAATGCAGGTGCTCAGGAAGGCTTTCTCCTTCTGCAAGGTAGGCTCTGTACAGCTTTTTCGTCAGAGTAACTTTACTCCCTGCTGTTGCCTTTACATATAAGTCTCTCAAAGCATCCCAAAGTTGCTTTGCAGACTGCATGCCTCGCACGAGGACTAGCAGATTGTCCTCAACTCCCAAGATAATGGTGGCTCTAGCCCGCTCATCCTGTCTCAGCCATTCAGCACTGGGATTTTGGGGGTTTTGCTCACCAATTGGCAGCCAAAGATTCTCTCTGCGAAGATACATCTCCATCTTCAGGGCCCAATTCAAATAGTTGGTCTCTGATAGGCACTCCAGAGGCATCGCTGAGGGCTGGGAGGTAGCCATGGCTTCTTCCTTCTTTTGCAAGTCACCTCAGCTAGCTTCTTTGTCCTGTAGACCGGCAGTTGCTGGAAAATCTCCAGGTGGCTCCAAAGAAAATCTTCACAGGTCTTTGCTACCTGCCTTTAAATTGTGCATGAGGTGTGGAGCTGATCTCTCTTTTCTCTCTGGGTTTTACTGGGCTTACTGGGCTGCTCACTGGGCCCATAACCTTTTGGCAGATTGCTGGGAAAGCCTTTAGCCCAGGAGAGATCAGAAAAGTCACACACCAGGCATTTCTATAAAAATAATTTATTTACAGAAAGCAAAACGAAAGCAAAACATATTTAAAGGACTTAGCTCTCATTGAGAGCTACCTGGCTTGCTACATGCCGGCACAGAAGAGAAAAAGAGGAAGTAAAAACAAGTCCGGGCAGGTTCCTCCCCCCAGGCGATTTGCATCAAGCACGTGAAAGGAGACAATCAAATGCAACCTCTTCACCCGGCCAAAATGATTAGGTACAATAGCTGTCTTAATCGTTAGTAGGAAAACCTCAACAAAGACCATCTTCAATTTAGTACCATTTTCTATTCTTTCATGTTGTTTTTTTTCTGCCTTTTGGTCTTTCCTCATAATTTATTTCCAAACTTTGGCCCTTTGTAACTTTGACTACTTAAAGCCTTGTACAATGAGTCCAGGATACATTTTCTGTATAGATAACTTATGGTTCCAGTTTCCAGTAAATTGGAGGCGGTTTAACTAGATAAAGGTCAAAACTCTTAAATTAGCCCTGTTTTTGTTTATGACAAATGGGCATTTGAATTTATGTTGGATAAAGTGGAAGAAATGGGCTAAGCCATGGAAGCAAAAGGTCATTTTGATAGATATGAATATGGCTTTTTATAATTTTCGTATCTCTGGACCATGACTGGACTTAACGGGCATTTCAAAACATCAGATGGCTAGATTGTTCATTATAAATCAAATAAGATAAACAGTTCTTTAATTTCCTCATTATATAATTCAAGTATGAAATAAACAGTATATTTCCAACATGAAATGTTTCCAAAGCAGAATATGCAAATATATTTACTCACTGCTATAGTCATTACTAAGAAGTATCTAGCACATTTAAATGTCTTATGTTTGACAGATTGGAAGGGCATTATTGGAGAATACTATTCATTCTCTTCTTGCAAAAAAAAATAATCTGTTAAAATCCTAGGGTAGGTTCTGTCTTTCCCTTACTGAATTTGGTGGAAGGAAGTTCTTTTCTTGTTAAACTGTTAATTAAGGCTGATGTTAATAACTATGTAACATTTAGAATAGCTAAATTAATAGTGTTAGCCATGCAGTTTCAGGAAATACTGATATTAGTATGGCACTAACTATATGTTCCTTGTTGAGATATTGTACATGTTTGTATTTAATTCTATCCCCCTTTTTCTTTTTTTTTAACTAAGCAAATCTTAGAACAGTTATTTTTCATAGGGTGAAAGAACTTTCTTTTTAAGCCTTTCTTTGTAGGGATATAAATTTGTGACGATAGGGAGTGAGAGATCCGACCCTCGGCCCCTCCTTTGTGGGGTGCCACAGGGTTCGGTTCTCTCTCCTCTCCTATTTAACATCTACATGAAACCGCTGGGTGAGATCATCCATCACCATGGGGTGAGGTATCATCAGTATGCTGACGATACTCAATTGTATATCTCCATCCCGGGTGAAGTAAGTGATGCTGTGACTGCCCTCTTTCGGTGCCTGTGGGCTGTCGGGGTCTGGATGGGAACCACAGGCTTCGGCTGAACCCTGGTAAGACGGAGTGGCTGTGGATTAAGGGCTCTGCCGTATCCGGGACTTTGTCATCTTTAGTTCTGGATGGGGTTGCATTGCCCCAGACAGACCCGGTGTGTAACTTGGGGGTCCTCTTGGACTCACGGCTCCTGCTCAAAGAGCAGGTGGCAGCTGTGGCCAGAAGGGCCTTTGCACAGCTTCGTGTTGTGCACCAGTTGCGCCCTTTCCTGGATCTGGAGGCCCTTTGGACAGTCGCTCATGCCCTTGTTATCTCCCATATAGACTATTGCAATGTGGTCTACATGGGGCTACCCTTGAAGAGTATCCGGAAGCTTCAGCTGGTCCAGAATGCAGCCTCACGGGCTATTTTTGGTGCCCCAAGAAGGGCTCATATAACACCTTTGCTTCGCAAGCTGCACTGGATACCAGTTTGCTTCTGGGTCCAATTCAAGGTGTTGGTTATCACCTTTAAAGCCCTACATGGCATGGGACTGGGTTACCTGAGGGACCGCCTCTTCCCCGCTTCATCAGCCCGTTCCACCCGGTCATGCAGAGAGGGCATGCTGGAGACCCCATCTGCAAGGGAATTCCATCTGGCTGGGTCTAGGAGGCGGGCCTTCTCGGCAGTAGCGCCTGCCCTTTGGAACATCTTGCCCCCGGAGGTGAGATTAGCACCATCGCTCCTAGCCTTCTGGAGGGAATTGAAGACCTGGCTCTGCTATCAGGCTTGGGGCAGGGAGGAGAATAAACATACTTGGGGTTGGCTAGTGCCTTGAAGTGCCCCTCCTACACAAGGACTGAATGAGACCATAGCCATCGGGATTTTATTATATTTGGTAGTTTTTAAAATTGTTTTAGTTTATATTTTATATTGGCATTTTATTGTACAGTTATTTTTTATGCTGTAAACCACCCAGAGTCCCTCTGTTCGGAGGAGATGGGTGTTATTTGATAAATAAATAAATAAATAAATTCTGTTTGTCATTTTTCTTGACCCTTTCCATTCCTACCCTTCCTATTACTTCTGAAAAGATGTGATTACCAGGATGAACCAAATGTTTACATGTAGACATGCTGTAACGTTACCATCAATTTTATGTTGATTTTCCTTCCGCAGGAGGAAAAGAGAATTATTTTTAGCCATTGCAAATGTCAGGCTTAAAAATTTTGCCCAGACAAAAGTAGCATTAAATCCAGGCAGCAAACATTTCAAACGTTGCAAGAAACCAATTGTGTCTTGTGCCATTCCATGATTGTTCTTAGAATAACTAACAGTTGGTTTACTTTACTTCAATTCTACTTAGTGCTTTAGCCAGAGAATCTTAAAGACTGGAATTATTTAAACATCTGGTGAAGTTTATACAATATAGTACATTGCTTCTTACAATGTAATAACTAAAATGCTGTCTTCAGAAATAATATGGTGTGTAGATATGCATCTATATTTCTAGATTTTAATGAAATAGAGCAAGGCTGGAAAGCTCATCTAAAACTGGGTCTTAGTTCCAAACTGTGTACCAGTAGAAGATGAGCTGTGCATTGTAAGGGTTTAGAATGGATGACTGTAAATGGCCAACCTTGCCCTTCTTCCAGCATTGCCCTGCCAGTCAAGACAAAAAAAGTGCATAATGGGGGACCATCGGCAGGATTCCATATGCTACCAGCTGGTAAAGGGGAGTTTGTAAACAAGACCTCTAATGCAGAAGTGAATTTCACAAATTGAGCCAAGACCCGTATAATCCAATCTGCAATCGATCATTTAAAGCATCCTACATGTGATGGATGCTGAAAATCTTCACTGCTGCTTATTCAGGTGATGCACAACAATGGATTTTCTCCTGGATACCAGCTTGATCATTTCTGTGGATTCTCATAACACAACATGAATGGAAGGGTGAAAGAGCAGACAGAGAATGAGAGAGAGAAAGAAGAAAAAGTAAATTTTTACTGAGACAGAAGAAATCAGGGTTACAACAAGAAAAAAAAAAAAACACCTCTTGCTGACATTTAGTGTGGATTTCATCAGATTGTTTGAGAGCTCCACGTGGATGGCTTCTAGCACAACTAGTCAGAAGAAACAAAGGGGAAGCTGTAACCAGTAAAAAACATGGTTGCCATGACCACCCATAGGGTTTTGTGAATGACTGCATGTTAAAGTCTTTTCCTGAAGGCACCTACTTACCTCCCACCTCATCTCTTCCACTACAACAAACAATTGATTTAAAAATGGTTAGTGTATACTCATATTTGTATATCTAAACAAGAACTTTCCACCCTTTTTTTTAAAAAAAATCTTCAACCCTTTCTAAAAACTAATAGGAATGTGTTGGATAAGCCCACTGCAGGCACTGAATTTTCTAGCATACTTTCTTAGCATTTCTGAAAAATAGTATTTTCTACTCCTTTTCAAGCTAGCAGAAGACCATTGTTTTTGTTATTTTTTGTAAAGGAAAACAAAAAAGCACCAAAAATGATGGCACCCCTTTGGACCTGCTTGTAACGATTGCCTATCCTAATAGACTCAGACTCACAAGCAGGTGCTTAATAATATCTGGTTTATTAAAGAATAGCATGCAAATACAAAGAAAGCTGAGAATGAGCAAAAGGGCGCCAAATACAAACTAAAAACCCTCGGTGCAAATGTAATCCCTCCCCTCGCCCAACTGTTTCAAATTCCCCACCCCAGGTGCTGGTAACGAGTTCTGCTGATCTCCTGGGAAGAAAACCTTGAACACAGGAGATAACCCAAACACATTCCATTCCCCTGAAGACAGATAACAACCCCAGCAGAAGGAGTCCGCACAGCCCCTCCCAAACAGTACACGCATCAGCAACTTGACATGCGAAACGTTACGATGTACAATGCACATTGAAACGGTGAACATGACACTGCTTTTCAAAGCCACAATACAGCCTCATTGAATGATTGGTACAGGTCAACGGAGAAAATCACCTACTTCAGGTGACTTTGGCTGGTCTGCAAAAAACTAAGCAAGATTGGACATTACTTTGATGAGAGACCAGATCAGAGAGATCATTAAAGCCCAGGGCTAGTCTGGGCAGTCTAAAAACATCCCAGAACATGGTGACAGCAAATTATTTTTGCCAGGAAAACTACATGGACATTTCCATAAAATTATCAGCTTTGACTCAGCCTTGACTCAAGGAGATCTTTATCATTTTACTGAAAAGATCACTGCAAATTTCATATTTGACATAAAATGATTGGAGGTGCACTGTCTGTGTTACTTAGGATTGGGTGGGCATTCATCTGGGAAAGAGAGATCAATAAGCATCTCAGATGTTGTAGTTTGCCGGGGGTGGGGGCTCTTATGTGGGAATGTGGAGACAGATTAACGTTACTGAAATAGTATTTTTGGCATGGCTACAAAAAGTTGGCATTCGCTCACATTTAAACTATGCAAAGCATTTATAGTGACTCAGAAGGAACAGAGTTAGTCCAAAAAGGGTGGTATCCCAGTAGTCTTTTGCAGACAGGAGACATCTGTCTTGGAAAAGAGAGGGGGATTTTTGCTGACTGCCCTTGCCTCCTGTACTCTCTTAAAATCTGCTTCAATGGTTTGGATGACAAATGAGACTATTTGGAAGGCATGCAAGAATCTTGCATATGGGAACAGAGTTTTACACATCGGGAGAATAAGAAACAAATATAATATGTACATTTCTTAAGTGGCTACAACATAGGAAACTGTTGGACACTGACTGGTCCCTTTAGGTCAGTATTTTCTGCATGAATCACAATGAAATAAGCACAGTCCCTACCTCAAGGCGTACTTACCTGCCAGCCTGAGTTCATGTCATGTATGATTGCAAAATATTCACTACACAAATGACCACAAAAGATGTACAGAGAGCGGAAGCACCAAACCTCAGCCAAGCTCTAAGCATTGATGGCATGGCTGCTGAAAATTGGCAGCATCATTTTTTACCATTCTGATGCTGGAAATATATGTAACTGATAGACTTCATGAAGTCTAAATTACAGAAAATAGGAAAAAAGGAAGATTCTGTGGAGATATATCTGGAAAAGGTTGTCCCGGTGACTGTACCTCTTACTCCATAAAAAAAAAAGTAAGTAGCCAGCAAAGCACTGCTCCCTTCTGATATAAACTAATGCCACCACTTCTGCATAGTGATGGGGTTCCCAAGATTGATTAGTTCTATATGATGGTGATGGTGATGATGATGATGATGTTACTGACACATGGAAAATTACACATCAAGGAAAAAAACTTTAGTCTGGCCTCTTTTCTGATTACAATGACTAAGCTAGAAGTGAAGGGCAAGTCTAAAGGTTTAGTTACAGGGATACTGTTGCTTATAGTGAGGAATTATCCTAGATGACAATCACTTTCTGACACCCCCCAAAATCCCCAAATGAGACACTAATTCTTCTCAAGATTTATAATAAGTACAAGAGAACAGCAGAAAGCTGCTCTGCATGCTTTTAAACAGCTCTGGCATGTATCTATCTGACAAGAACATCTAGCAGATTCCAACATGAACTTAATGTCCAGAATGTACAGTAATGCCATTGCAAAACGATCAAACCCCGTTCGAAGCTCTCACTGGAGATGTGACAGCAGCTCTTCCCCCAGAGAAAGAGCATTGGTGCTGTTTAGTCCTCTGTGGGAGACCTGTGCCCTTCCAAGCTGGGACCTATGTCTGAATAACAGAGAACTTGACAGCATTCAGAGGAAAGCAGTGAGGAGGCAAAATGTTGTGAGCTGGGTTGAAAAGTTCAAGGATCTGTCTATGTTTAGCCTAGTATAACAAAATCACCCAAAATACTCCTGCAGTATAGGATGACAGCTTTATAATATTGTTTAACGAGATCACTGGGGTTTATTTGCAGTCAGAGGAAACAGATACCACCTCTTCTCCCCAGCATCCTGACAAAGTATATTTAAAATTATGTGACTTCCAGAAAAAAATGTTTTGCAACCATCTTACTGCTTTAACCATATAGGTATGAAAGCACCATAATTGGGGAAAGTAGTCTGGGCAGTTGCTGAAAATGAAAGAAATATACTGCAGTTTGAATCTATGTGCATGCATATTCAAGCGACAATGTGGTGCAGTGGATAGAGCAATCTTCCCCAACCAGGCCTAGTATATTGCACTATATGAATTCCTGTTAAGTTAGAAAGGCTGAGTTAGGATGTCAGATTAGAACTTGAAAGGTACAAATCCTTTAGCTATAAAGCTATCTGGATGATTCAGTCTTACCTACTGCCATGGGTTGTGGTGAAGATGATAAAAGAGTAAGAATATGCCATTCTAACCTCCTTGGAGGGAAGGCAGAATAAATGTGACATACAAAAAGCTACTGCATGCCTATTTACAGTACACATTAGCAACCATTTTGTAAAAATAATAGTAATAAAAATAATCCCCTAAATCCACCCAAACACAGTGTTTTACCAGGGGCAGGGATCAAAACATTATACTTTAAAGAGAAGGACAGTTGAAGCATATGGTTTGGCATGTGGTTATGATCAGTAAGCTGCTGGCTAGGAATATTAGTTTCCAAGAAACAGCAGAGCTTCCAGAATGTAGCCTGAACCAGAAAAAAAAATCTACCTTCCAGACTCAACTGATCTCTGAACCTTCAAAGGCTATGGTACTAGTTCTTGATGTTATTTGATGTTCCTCTACTGGCCTAAATGAGAATATTCCCTCATTAAAATTCCTGCAAAAGTATTCTTCAGCACAGTGCATGCACAAGCAGTCCTCAGGTGAAATAATAGGTAACTCAGTTTAATCTAGCTTGTGTGTGTGTGTGTGTGTGTGTGTGTAACACAACGCCACTGCTTTCCCTAAATATTTATCTGCCAGAGTTTCTGATGTCAGACCAAGGAATGTCTTGAGATAGAAGAAGGAAATTGAGCTGCCTGGAGCTCAGCCCAGCATTTTTTCTAGCAAATTAGTTCCAAATCAAATATTTACAGACATAAATAAGATATTAGGAAATTGAAAAAGAGAGACACAGCTATCATGTGATACAACCAGCTTTTTTTTTAAGCTCAGAACCTGAGGACAACAAGTAAAAAAAATATAGATGAACAATACAAGAAGGTTGCAAGCTTCATCTCAAAACCAACCACTTCAGAAAGATGGATATGAACTATCGGGTAGAAACAGAATACCTTTTTTGGGAAAAGAATTCTACTTGGCCTTTTCAATGTTTTTTTTTTAAAGAAAAATATTTTCATGCCCTTAGCTAAATGATAACAAGGTCTAGCACACAAGAGCTAAAATTTGCTTTGAGCAGAAGGGAGGAAAATGTTGCCTCAATAACTTTGAAATTGCTTGATGTCATCCATGGTGGTGGTGGGGAGACAAATAGTGCGTGTGTCCATACAACCACAGCACTGCCCCCTTTTTATATGCCTCACACATATTTGGCACAAGTATTTTGTGTAGATGTGTTCAAAAGGAATGTCAGCTGATAGCCAGATCTTTTGGTCAGGGGCTTAGCACCACCATTCTGTGTCATGAAGAAGCCCTTTGAACATACCCATGCAAGAATTGGTGCCAAATCTGAACTAATTGATCAGCATTGTTTGGGATGTGGGTTTAGCATTATTCCAAAAAAGCACTAAAGCCATTTTCAAAAAGTAGTCCAAACAACATCTGACAGGCATGGAGACAGCTGTGCTATGAAACTTTCACCATGCCCCTCCACTGCCAGCACAGGACAATTGCTGTTCTAGGAGCTAGGGATCTGCTGTGAGACCCAGCAAGACCAGAGAAAGAGGCTGGCTTGAAAAAAAACAGACACTCCATTGCCCAAAGCAGAATGGCCTAGAAGTACAGTACCCAGGGCCTGGACAGAGTGGTCAATAGGTTCTAGACTGATTCTACTGCCAGCAGTTTACTGAAATGTATTGGTATGTACCCACATCAAATTGCAGCAGTTTGTTACCTGCTTAAAGGGGAAAATATTACTTTAACACCAGAGCAATAAAGGACTACTTAAGCTGCCCCAGATATTGTTTGGGGGAAGATGAAGGCGAAGTCATAAAGCAACATCATCACAGCAAAAAAGATTTCTTGGACCATGTTTGTACAAGTGGGGAAAGGCCTCTAATCATCACCCCAGACAAGAGAATCCTCCTTTTATTCTAAGTTATGGTACAAGGTCTCACTCAACAAAATCTGAGATCACCAATTTGGGTATCTGTATAGTTACCTTTCCCATCTCACCCATATGGATATTTGAAGAACAGCAGTTATCCAAATTAACAATCAACAGTACCCCAGCAAGAGACAAGCAATCTAAATAAAATCAGAAAGATCTAACTCCATTTTTTTTTTACCTCCTCCTAAATTTAGATTTCTTCTTCCTAATTTGAGATGTGCCATTGAAAATCTGTGTTCTAGGCCATAGTCATGATTAATCAAGGAAGCAGGAATGAACTGCGGACTGCATTTCATAAACATGCAAAATTTGAGACTGCTGTTAACTTCTCTAATGGAGTACATTGCAATTTAGAATCCAACCATTAGGTATCAGCAAAATAAATAATTAAATAATTAAAAACTGTACTTCCTTTTGTTCTGCACCTTAAAGCCAAAAAGAATTTCAAATCCAGATCTGCATTGTTAGTTTAGTTCAAAATCTCCTATTCCTCTAATGATTACAGCCAGAGTTGTCTGTGACTTTAATCAGTAGGAACTGCAAGGTAGTATGTGTGGTATCTATGAGACCCTACATAGCAACAAAATCTAACAGAAATTTATCTTAACTCTGTAAAACGAAAGTGTTGATCCCAGGCTGAACCATTTTTCATGTCCAGTTCTGCATCTTCCTTGCTTTGATTACAGTTTCCATTGGCACGCAAATAAGCTTCTTCATACTCCTTCACACTTGTTCCACTCCAAAAGTAGTCCTGGTTTCATTAGAGGACTGTTGTTAAAGAGGAATCTCATTTAAACTTTTTTGAATTTAGCAGTGATAGTTTGATAATTCAGAGAGGCACACAAAATGTATATAGTAGGGAAATAAAAAACATTAGGTAAAGCAAAACCCAACAGGTGCCAAAGGCATAGGAGAGAGTTTATGTCTTCAGAAGTTCAAACAGAGAGATCAAAAGTTCCCAGTATCACATGCTGTTTTGAGACTCCCTGTTTCTTTTCTGCTGTTGTGTTAGTATTCATAGGGGAAAAAAAAGATAAACCAAACTCTCAAAAATTGCTCCAATAGTGTTGGACAGACAAAAGTCACACTAAGAAAATTCTAGCACAGATCAGGTTGCAGCAGGCCTCAGTATCTCTGTGGGATGCCAAGATTATTCCGATAAATTAGTCTGGAAGCAAGCTGGAGATTATGTGCTAATAAAAAACATCAGCTTGCATATGCCTCTGGAGAACAGATTGGAGAAGGTATTGTTGACAGAAGGAATGAGTACTGAGCTCTGATGGAGATGGAGAAACTACCAAAAATGTGGGGCCAGCTGCAGTAACAAAAGCAAAAGCCAGATGTAAGACATGTAAAATGGGAACCAGAAAGAGATTCTGAACAAGGCATTAGGGAACTGACGTCAATAGAATTATTCCATTGGCTCTTCTATGCTTACTGTCCACTTTGCAAAATCCCTTTTCTAAATTTATAATTTCTGCTTTGAAAGCAACAATCAAACAGATCAGTGGATAAATGTCTGCTGCTAAGACACCTCACATGAAAGATATAATAGAGATCAAGATCAACTTCTATTTTGTTTACTGCTGAATGTTTTGAGCAAAGTCAGGGATGAAGTATATATCAGTTTCAATTCTATTACCTATTTTTTTTATCTTAAATCCTTTATCTTACTTCTAATCAGATTGCCACTTTTTAAAAAAGAAACGTACAGAAATATGTACACATTTTCATGTGCATTTGGGCAAGCAAGTTTTCTAACCTAATGTTTTTATGAGAAGTATTTCTTTTCAGTCTGTCAGGCCTCCGCCTATCCATGGAGTGGAGAATGTAATTGCCATTGCATTCTATAATCCACAGGCAATTTGCTTTATAATAGAAGATCAACAAAAGGACCAGGTAGATTATCTCACAGACCTGGAGCCAAATAAAGGAGATTTCCAGCTGTGGGTCTGCAGATATTCAAAGAGGGAGCCCAAGATCTCCACTGGTTCCAGAGTATTTAGGGGACTTCACCTTGATCCAGCAGAAAACTATATCACCATAACATTTGCTACCTCTACTGTAGATTCCCTATTATGCTTCAGGTACAATGCCAGCAAATGTTAATGTCCTTATTTTTGGTGCACATAGCATGCTAAGGGCAAGAATTGGTGGAGTGCCCTTGCTTTATTTCCTTCCCCTCCCACCAAATATCACCAGCTGGCAGACATATGTCCACAAATCACTCACTCTCCTTAGTGTAGAATGGGACTCAGGTTGGAAGTTGGTTTTGACAGATGATAAGACTATTGGGTTTGGTCATCTGTCAAAACTCAGTCTGCTTTTGCAGCTATGTTCAAAGGGAGCCCAACTATCAGCTGATATCAAATAGTACCCAGGGACTAGAGAGAGGGTTTCTAGGGCATGTTTGTGCCACAGTTAAATGCATGTAAGGAAAGAGGCTTGGCTCCCTAGATTTTGGCCATTGGATCAGAAGCTTCAATCAGAAAGAAATAATGTCCATTCTGTCTTATCATTGTTCCCCTTTCTGTAACTTATAATTCATAACTAAAGTAAAAAGCATTCCCCTTCATTGTCTGTGCATGGAATATAGTATCTATTTTTTTCCAACCTAGATGGTCCTGTGCTTTAGAACTTGCTTCTTTTTGTTATTACAGCAAAGGGTGCTGATTATATTTGGTTAGGTTACCCAGGTTTCAGAAATAACTATGAAAGAACTTCAGAACAAACTCTGGGAAGGGAAGGGAAGGGAAGGGAAATGCCATTTAGTAACCATCTGCAAGTTTCCTTACATAGTTTATACATAACTCTCATGCTGTAAGCCTTTAGCATTAAGAGGCAGTGTGAGCTTTGCCCATTGGGCAACAAAGCCAGAAGAATACCTGGAATGACTCATTGTCAGAATGAGAAGAACACAATGCATATCAGAGCATGCTGCAGGTCAAAGGACTTGTGATGCTAAATTTGGGAAATATCTATCTGAATATGGAAAGTGACACCAGAAGAAGGCTAAAGTGACCCAATTTCCAATTGCACAAAAAGGCTGATTTGATGAAGTTTTTAAAGGTTAATAAAAAACTCCAAGCAGCTAACAACAATCTTGCAAAGTAGAAGCATGAACCAAAGCTTGCACATTAAGCTTAATTAGGTTCAGAAATAAAATTCAGTCTTCACACAGTAGTTAGATGAAGAGAAAAAAAAGATAGCTTATGTTTATTCAGTAGATCTGGATACAAGTAGATTCATAGTAGAAAGCACTTATTCATCACTGGTTCTTTGCAGACACATTTCTATGTGGAATAGAAATGTCTGCATGCAAGCGAGATAAAGGATGAGAGCTGCATTCTGCAGCACCTCCTGCTTGCAGGTGTGCCCAAGAGGTAATAATGGAGATTGTTAATCCCTAAACCCAAGGAGGAGGAGGAAGTGGAAATCAGGTGACCCGTGTGACATCCCACAAGCACAATAGAGATGTGTTTACTAGAAAGACCCCCTTATGCTTATGAGACAATGCAGAGTAGACCCCTGATAATTCCAACATCATTTGCCTCATTTTAACCCTATGATTGTTTATGTATTTAAAAGGGAAATTTAAGAATGAAACAGATGAAAGAGAAAGAAAACTCTTCTTTTGTGTGCATGCTGCTACTATTTATTCAAAAACTAAGTCATATGGGATTCAGTGGATTTTACTCTGGTAAATAAGCATATGGCTACTGCTTCAGGGTTGTCCTGTTTTTCACAGTCCTAACACTGATGCTGAACTCTTATGCTCATTTACAGGAATAAAGCCCATTGAACCACGTGACTAGTTTCTGAGTTAACATGCAGAAGAGAGTGCTATAATTAGCTTCAAGTGGACATCTGTATTTTGTGGACTATGCACAAAGCCATGGCTGCTTGGTCTCGAGACGCTTCTTTCATTCCCGTTGATATCCAGATGTGAAAGAAGTCAAAACGGGAGGGAGTCTAGCTTCTGCAGTATTAACAACAATGTCTCATGACCATAAAGTGCCATAATGAAATTATGTCTTCCTTATGCCTCACTTCTGGAAAGGGAAAAAATTGCTGGATAGGGTTAGAGGGTATATTCATTGTGGGAGACAATATAGGGATATATTTGTATGGAGATAGGTTAATCTGTTACTTTGGCATCCACGCAGTTTCACATTTTTCCAGTCATAAATTCAAGTGTAATGCCTGTTTTCATGGTCTTTTTTAAGCTTGCATGAAAATTCATAGATGTTTTTGTGCATACTTGTTGATATACATAATTCTGTACACTTTTTTTCCTAATACAAGTGTGTTCATGACACTTGTCCTAATGTATGTATTTTTGTAAATTATTTCCCATGATTTAATATGTTTTTTAAATGAACAGTTTGTATACATTTTTAAAGCTGCAAACTATTTCACAAGATGGAAAAAAATGAACTGCATCATCATGTTCCTGTTCACATGTAGGTTTGGGGATACCAAAACAGGACATTCAGTGTGAACCAAATGCATTGGTCCATCTGTAATTCTGTAATATCTATTTATTCATAAATACTTACTGTAAGAGCAAAGGGAAAGCAAGGAGACACACAGCTGCCCCATGGATGTTGAAAAGCATCTCCCTCGTCAGTTTCCAAAAAGCAGTGTCCCACCCAAAAGAAACCTTTCCCAGTGACTAGTTACCTCCTCCCAAAATGTGCACAGTAGCTTTTGTTTTTGCTCCTGGCCAGTATGACATCACTAACTCCTGATGCAAGACGTTCTAAAGATTCTGGATGATCCAGGAAATCAGTGCTCCTTAGAGTTCTTTTCTCACTTGCACCATGCCATCTGTTAGCACCTGATGAGGTCCTCTTTATGGCCTGGCTTGTTGGGTGCTTTCTTGGTTTGGATGGCTTAATGGATTCTATTTGGAAATAATAGTTTGTGCAATCCCAGAATTGGGTATTTTGTTAAAGACGTGATTAAACAAACTTTGGATTAACAGATGGGTGAGAAATCTTGTGATTGCCAGGGGCCTAATTTAATAGGAGGAGGAGTGGGGGCCACAACAGGCAGACTGATGATGTAGAATGATGGAGATATGTTGCACCTGTGAACAAAGCCAGGATTTTCTGCTTTTTTTCACACTGGAGCCTCTGACTTAGCACAATGTGTGGACCCAGTGCATAAGTGAGAGCTGGTCAATTGCATCATTACCTTCCCCTTATCTTAAAGGGGCTGTGATGTCCTTTCTATTGCAAAACACAGCTTTATGGCCTATAATAGATCAAATAACCCAAGGATGGAGAGTTACTTTGCATCAGTTACATATTTATGACATTATATTCACCATCATTGTTTACCACAGTCAGTTTTATATTGGGCAGGGGATGTGTAGGCAAGAATTTTGCCCTTCAGTAGGTCACTGTGAAATCTATAAAAGTGAGAAAGGAAGTTTATTGTGAATTTGCTGAAAAAGTAAGTTTGAAACATTTCACACAAATATGGAGTTGAAAGTTGGTTGCTGTTGCTGACTGTGATAAGAACAGCATATGATGGAAAGAAAGGAGCTTAAATGGAATGTTTAGCAAATGATTCAACACTGAATAGGGAGTAAGAGATGGGTGCGTGATATGGACAAATGTATAAGGAATGCTTCTGATGACATCAGAGGTACAGTATATTACTTGCAGACAAGAATGTGCATGAGCAGGTACTTTTCTATGCAGTCAATGCTGTGCTGTTGGCTTAGAAACCACACAGTTTGCAAGAAATGTTAGACAATTGTTAGCTAGATGCAATGAGAAATAAAGATCTGAAAATTGATCGAAACCATGGTTGCTCTGGTTGACTGGGAAGTGGAATGAATGTTTGCAAATTACACATATGTAGGAAAAAACAGAATTTGAGAAAATGGTTATTAAAGAAGGGAAAATGGACAAAGATATGCTAAAGTTGGAAGAAAATACTGGGTAGCAAAATAGTCTGTTGTAAGGAATATTCTTTGTTGAAAAAACCAAACATGACTGTGTACAAAACCATGCTTCTGCCCTCTTTGTTGAGAATTGGGTATGATGGGAGAAATCAAGTTGAAGCAGTGGGAATAGGTTAGTTAAGAAATGTAGGAGGGTAAAACCACAAGAAATAGAGTTAAGAAGAAATGGGTGCTGAAGAAATATGGTTTGAAATCAGAAGTGAGTGACCAGTACAGAAAAACTATGCTGAGGTGGTTTTGTCATACAGAAAGAATGAATGAGAACTGAATCACAAAACAAAGAAAGGATGGAAGAGTGAAGGATGGGGGAGGGGAGACCAATAAAGTTATGGTTAAATGGAATTGACGAGGACCTGAAAAAAAGAGAGTGGAGTTTAAAGACAAAAGGCAAAGTATGGTTGAGTAGGTGGACATGATGGAAGCAAGGATGGTTTGCAAGGATCAAAAGGTACAGAAAGCTTAGCATGAATGGTGGTGGTGTAAACTAGATTTAGCTATAGTTCCTTTTTTTCTCTTATTTCATGTCCACTCTCTTTTGCTACTATTTACTACTCCTTTTCTGCACTTCACATAATGTTGCTTATCCTGAAAGGGAATAGCACAATGGCCCTGTAAGTATGCTAGCATCGTAGCAAGCAGATTATGAGAATCCATCATATGCTGGATTTAACACAGATGCAGCTAATGGAAAAAGAGGAGGAAGGGACCCAAGATTGATATGTCTTCTGTTTGAGTCAGTAAATGTTTATGATACAACCTTTACAGCAGTAAATCAACACTAAGTAGCTTTCTAATTGATAAATCAAATAATGTCTTAAATTGGTCAACAAACATTTTTTATGGTCATTCTCATAGCTGATGGCAATCCCTTTCCACAAGTCATGATACTTTCTTTTTCATACAGCTGCCTCTCCAGAGGTGTATCTCAACTGGGAATAAAATCAAAATTGCCTTATACTTGCTTCAAATATTACAGAATGCATCTTTCTGATGTTAGGACTATGTTTGACTACTCTTGGCTGGACGAGCTATAGTAGGAAATGGATGTGCATCATTCAGCACAAGGCAACAGTCACTTATCCTTCTGGGTAGGATATGGGGTTAGCTTGCTACAAGCTAAGGAAAGTAAGGGCCACGGACAAGAAAAGAATAGGGGCAGAGGGGAAGAGCTGAGTATACACTGCTGTATCCATCTAACAAAATAGTGCTATAATTGCAGTGCAAAGATATATAATTTTCCCTCCCCAACACTGTAAGACATCTACTGAACAGCACAGATGTCTACAGATGGGCCATTTGCCAGCTTAGTTGAACTGAGGTAAGGTTAAAGAATACCGACTCAGAAGAAATTGGTGTGTTTGACAACAGCAACAAAAAACACTTACCATAACTTCAGGACTGTATTTTCTCTATGCAGAGAAGAAACTGTCCATTCCAGCTTCCATTATGTTTGAGTAAGGTGAAGGGAAGAAACAGGTTTATAACTGGGATTCTTTTCCAGAGAAACAAGACTATAAATTTAAGTATCACAGGGAAAAGCAGAGGCTTAACATTCAGGTGCTACTTGGATGAATGAACGTTCTCTAGTTCAGACCTTGGGAAAGAAAACAGCCAGTTCAACTAACAAAAAATGTGGGGGAGAGGGAATAATAAATAGGAAATTCTAAAAAAAAAACACAACACCATAGTCTCTTTGATGCCCAATTATTATTCCAAGGTCTGGGCTTAAAGTCCAACCTGAAATTTAGCCTTCAAGGAGAGAATGCTCATTTGAAATAGACAAGAAACTGTAAGGCAGAAACAAGTAAGCATTTCCTAAGCTTTATGTAATTACTGATATGAGGTTATCCCACTAAAGTGATTACTTTCAAGGCTATTCAATTTTATCTGAGACTAGCTTGTTCTTTCTAGACACACAATAGCAATACAGATTGTCTGTACAAATTCTTGACTAGAACCTAATACTTGGAAATCAGATTACGTAGCTAAGGTTTGCCATTGGATCTGTTAATTAACAGTTGGGGGACTGTTTGATTGTGGATGGTGGTAGGGGTAATGGTGTCTATGATGTTTAATCCCTCTGTTTTAAAAAAAAATGTGATCTCAGTAGCATTCCATTCATTTCAAAAGTAGTAACCCTTCTGTGTGTTCCTAGACAATTTGGCAGGCCTATTTTGACAAAATAGGATAGAAATCCCAAGCCATTTAGCTCACATCTCTACTTGTCCCAACTTGGAAAATTTGTCTATGTAAAATTCTAGCTACCAAGGGTGGGAGATGATCATGTTGTCCCTCTGGCATCTCAAGGTGAAGGTTCTGGTGATGGAAGCAAAGCTAAAGAAGATCTCCACCTGAGATTGAGAAGAGCTGCACTTCTACACTGAGCAGAGCCTCTTGAACAAGCTAGTAAGAGCATAGGTTTGACTTAGTATAAGATAGTCTGAAAATGCAGAGCAACACTCTGTTTTCTAGACTGTGAGAAGGTGGTTTATAGAGCTAGAAGAATGGGTGAAATGCCATTAATAGTCTGAGGCTTGGCATATCTTTTGTTAAGGAAGCTACAGGTAAACAACTCATGGTTAGAACATAGCTAGAGAAAAGGACTCACCCTTATTCTCTCCAATAGAGAGGGCACTTGGTTTTACTGTTTTGTTTTGTTTTTATGAATTATAACCCACCATGAGGTGGATGAAGTTGGTGTTATTTCTGTAACTGTTATTGTCCTTGGCTACCACTATATGTATATTTATTGCTATTGTTCTTGATTGTTTTATTGAGTTTTTAATGTACTGTAGTTAGCTGCCCAGATTCACTGTTGCAAGATGGGCAGCCATATACATTTAAATAAATAAATAAATAAATAAATATCCTCTGAATAAAGGGCATCATATAAGTATTATATATTAGATTGCTAACTTTCTCCCATGATAGGACAAGGTACAAATGCAGAAGCAGGCATACCATATATTTCAATTTCCTTTTGCTTTAGCCTTATACCCTGTGTGTTGACCCTTTCCTTGGCCCAAAATCAATATTCTGAAGGGGTATTGAAAAGAGCAGGCAAAATTCAAACTTATCAAAAGCAAAACAAATCATGAGCAATTTCCCTAGGAATGAGTCAGAAACACAGCAACCCAAGTACCCTTGCAACAAGGGAACTGAGAAAACAGCAAAGAAGTTATATATTGACTGGAGGAAAGATTCTATAAATATTGTCAGAAAAGGCAAAGAATGGAACAGGGAGAAACAGCATCACTACTCTTTGTATTAGGTGCCAGAACTTCTGCAAATCATCCCACATCAGGTTTCTCAATGTACCTTTTCAACACAGAGATTGGTAGAGAAAGCTTCTGCTTGGCTATCCAGCTGCTTGACGCAAATACTTGCAACACAGTTACCGAAAAGATCCTTGCTTCAAGGCCAAGCTATGTTGTTTTTAGTTGATTTTTTAGAAACATGTTTTTCCTCTCTCCAACTATGCAGATAAGGTCATGGGAAGCATCATCAAGCTGGCTCCAAAGAAGGCACACCACCAGCATCTTGACTGCATATAAAAAGAAGCACTGAGTTCTTCTGGGGAGTTCTAAGGAAGACTAATTAATATCTAATTAATCAGACAAGTTTGCTTCATTTTTCAGTCTACCTAGTCAAGTTAACTAGTTGTCAGCCTCTTCAAGTTGTCAACCTCTTCAGTTAAGGCAGCTGAAAAGTACTATTATTACCTGCTGGTAGAATTTACCCCAACTGATACTGACAGTGCAATCCTAGACACATTAAGTGAGAAGTAGAAGACTGTTGGTATTACATTCAGGGATGTTATGTACATTAGGGAACAAGTTACATTATCACTCCACCTTCCTAGCATCTTCTCACCAGCTCACCCACCTTTGATCATTCCAGCATCTTCCTGCAACTGCTGCAACTCTTCCTGCCAGCCTGCCTCCCCATCTTCAATAGTACGGTTTACCACAATTGTAAAAATTGTATGTTTTAGTCAATTTAGCACAGAATGACAAAAGCTAATAGGTAACTTAGAAAACCTTAACAACCCATTCCCACAAACTAGACCAAGCTGGTAGATCATCTTCCTCATTACATACCATCAATGTATCAATATTATTATTCATGGAATTAATAGCCTGTCTTTCTATTTAGAGTGAACCCTGAAGGCGTATATGAAACTTATCAGAGCAGAAGAGGGCAACTCATGGCCTGCCTACAGACCTGCAGCACCCTGAATCAAGGCTCTGAAATTCAGTAGTAAAATGGTGGAATATAGGTGGTTTTTTCCCCCTTTAGAATTAAAGGGGGAAACGTGAGAATGTACCGGCTGGATTAGGCCTCTCACTCTCATTTTCACCTTTAAACAGAACTCCAGACTAGCCCAAATTCCCAGTTTCTTGAACAACTTTGGCTCTTCTTTGCATTCTGAAGGGATTTTAAGGGTTGGCATAGGAGTAGGAGACCTCTAGGCAATATACCACTCCCATCTCCACACTTAAGATCCTCCAAAACTTTCCTCACATCAGCCCTAAACCTGTCATTTCAGGTGCATGGGGGCAGGAGTGTTGTTAAGGGTGAGACTGGAAGTAATTTGCCTCCTGGCAACTTTCTACTCCCATCCCCACCCTTAATTTTCTACACACATGCAAACACACACATACACACCCAAATAAAATGGGCCAAATGGAGTCATCAGATGGCTTTCTGCTTATCCTCTGAGAGGTCAGAAGGCTACATTAGAGAGCCCCCAAGTCCTCAAACATGCTCTATCCCTGGATTAGAAGGACAAGGCAAACCACCACAGGAAGATGGGATAAGAGAGGTGTCCCCATTCTCTGTTTTGCTCAAGGGACTGATGGGCAGGAATGATTTCTTTAAAAAATACAAAGAATGAAGGAACACAAATTTTTGAACTTATGTATATCTGCATATAGGAAGTTAGACTAAAGCCTGTAACTGCAGTGGTATAAACATGGAGTCATTCCTTTTTTGAAGGGTTGAAGTAGATGCCTCATGCCTACATTCTAAACACTAGCAGACTGTCTTGTAGTCTTTCTTTTGTGCCTACTGACAGTGATAATATTTTTCAATTCTGTACCATCACCTTGTTTCACATACACTGAAGAGGCCTCAGTGAAGATCCTGCCTTTGCTTTAATTAGCCACTATATTTACAAACAGATATCTGCCTGTGAGGACTCTGCACTTTCAGGATCCTCCACTATATTCTCACAGTGGATAAAACTAGGGCTTGATATCATCCCATGAAGCTGAATCATGGAACATTCAGAGAAAAGGATATATAAGTTACATCTGATACTTTACAAGAAATTTTAGAAGAATAGATGATGGAGCTATGAAAACAGTTTAGATTGGTTTGATTTTCTGCTGAACTGGCATCCAAAAAACAAGTACAATAAGATAAGGGACCTTGATGTATATGAACCAGTGTTAGAAGCAAAAGGACATTTTCCAAGGAAATGTCCAGCATTACATCCTCTCAGCGTGAACCTGTGCGTCGAACACAGGAATAATTTCCCTACTCCTGTGTCTTGATAGCCGTGGTAAAAGCATTCACTGTGATCAGAAATGTCATGACGCATGTACAAAATGGGTAGAGCTTGCAGCATCATTTCCCCCGGCCCCTTGCAGATGCGTCCTTTTGGAATACTGTGAACAGTTCTAGCCACCAGATCTCAAAAGGAGTATCACGGAGCTGGAGAAGTTGCAGAAAAGGACAACCAAAATGAACAGGGGGCTTATTTTATTTATTTATTTATCTATCAAACTTGTCACCACCCATCTCCTCCGACCGGAGGGACTCTGGGCAGTTTACAACACAGAATAAATATACAATAAAAACTCAAATAAATACACGATAAAATTCCAATAAAATCTCATTAAAACCAAAACGATTTCTTAACTACCCCCACTCATAAAATCCAGATGGCTATGATCTCTTCAACCATTATGTAGGAGGGGCACTTCAAGGCACCAGCCAACCCCAAGTATGTCAATTCTCCTCCCTGCCCCAAGCCCGGTGGCAGAGCCAGCTCTTCAACTTCCTCCCGGAAGGCTAGGAGCAATGGGGCTAATCTCACCTCCAGGGGCAAGATGTTCCAAAGGGCGGGCACTACTGCCGAGAAGGCCTGCCTCCTGGACCCCGCCAGATGAAATTCTCTTATGGACGGGGTCCGTAACATGCCCTCTCTGCATGAGCGGGTGGGACGGGCTGATGATACAGGGAAGAGGCGGTCCCTCAGGTAACCTGGTCCCATGCCATGTAGGGCTTTAAAGGTGATAACCGACACCTTGAATTGGACCCAGAAGCAAACTGGTATCCAATGCAGCTCACGTAGCAAAGGTGTTACGTGTGCCCTTCTAGGGGCGCCAAAAATAGCCCGCGCAGCCGCATTCTGGACCAGCTGAAGCTTCCAGATACTCTTCAAGGATAGCCCCATGTAGAGCGCATTGCAGTAGTCTATATGGGAGATAACAAGGGCATGAGTGACCGTCTGAAGGGCTTCCCGATCCAGGAAAGGGTGCAACTGGTGCACAACACGAAGCTGTGCAAAGGCCCTTCCGGCCACGGCTGCCACCTGCTCTTTGAGCAGGAGCCGTGAGTCCATGAGGACCCCCAGATTATGCCCCTGGTCTGTCTGGGGCAGTGCAACCCCATCCAGAACTAAAGATGACAAAGTCCTGGATACGGAGGAACCCTTAACCCACAGCCACTCCATCTTACCAGGGTTCAGCCGAAGCCTGTTGTTCCCCATCCAGACCCCTACAGCCCCCAGGCACCAAGAGAGGGCAGTCACAGCATCACTTACCTCACCCGGGATGGAGATATACAATTCAGTATCATTGGCATACTGATGATACCTCATCGCATGGTGACGGATGATCTTGCCCAGCGGTTTCATGTAGATGTTAAATAGGAGAGGAGAGAGGACCGAGCCCTGTGGCACCCCACAAAGGAGAGGTCGAGGGTCGGATCTCTCCCCCTCTATCACCACCGACTGGGACCAGCCCTGGAGGAAGGAGGTGAACCAGCGTAAAACTACGCCACCCACCCCCAACTCCCTGAGCTGACCCAAAAGGATACCATGGTTGATGGTATCGAAAGCTGCTGAGAGGTCAAGAAGAGCAAGGATGGATGCACTACTCCCATCCCGCTCCCGCCAGAGATCATCAATAAGTGTGACCAATGCTGTTTCTGTCCCATATCCAGGCCTGAAACCTGACTGAAAGGGCTCTAGATAATCCATTTCCTCCAGAATCATCTGGAGTTGTAATGCCACCACTTTCTCAACCACTTTCCCCAAAAAGGGGAGGTGGGAGACTGGACAAAAATTATCCAGTACAGTAGGGTCTAATGATGGTTTCTTGAGGAGGGGTTGTACCAGCGCCTCCTTAAAGGCAGCTGGAAATACCCCCTCCCTCAAGGATGTATTAACCATCGCCTGGACCCAACCACATGTCACCTCCCGAGCTGCTTTCACCAGCCAGGAGGGACATGGATCTAATTGGCAAGTGGTGGCATCTACTGTCCGGAGGATCCTGTCCACTTCCTCAGGTCCAACAGGATCAAACTGTTCCCAGATAACATGGTAAGTACGATCCCTTGGTATCTCCACAGACCCTGCCTCACGCTTGGAGTCTAGCGTAGAGCGGATCTGAGCGATTTTGTCTTGCAGATGCTCCGAAAACTCCTCCGCACGGCCCTGTAGGTGGGTCACTGCACCCACCTTCCCCAAAAGGGATTGAGTGATTTTAAATAGGGCCGTTGGGTGGCATTCTGCTGACGCAATAAGAGCGGAGAAGTATTGATGCTTTGCCACTTTTATCGCCACCAGGTAGGCCTTAATAGCGGCTCTAACCAGTGTTCGGTCGGATTCGGTCTTTGTCTTCCTCCAGCGGCGCTCTAGACGTCTCTTAATCCTCTTCAAAACCCTCAGCTCCTCTGTAAACCACGGGGAGCATCGAGTATGATGAGGCAAGAGAGGTTGCACAGGTGCGATCCTGTCCAAGGCCCCAGCCGCCTCCCTATTCCAGGTGGTGGTCAGGGCCTCCGCTGGACCATGCAGCAGATCCCCGGATATAACCCCCAGCTCCCTCTGAAACCCTGCTGGGTCCATCAGTCGCCGGGGGCGGACCAATCGAATGGGTCCTGCCTCCCTGCGGAGGGGGGTGGCATAAGAGAATCTCAAGGCCACCAGGGCGTGATCTAACCATGACAATGGGGATAGCTGTAACTCTCCCCTCAGGTCACATTGCCACTTCTCTGACAAGAAAACTAAATCCGGGGTGAGGCCACTGTCTCGAGTTGGGCCACAAATAATCTGAGTCAGGCCCATGGCTGCCATGGTAGCCATGAATTCCCGAGGGAAGGCAGGTTGAAGTCCCCCAGAACCATAAGCCTGGGGAACTCCACTGCCAACCCTGAGATGGCCTCCAGCAGCTCAGGCAGGGAGGTTGCCATACAGCAGGGAGGCTGGTACAGCAGCAACACTCCCAACTGCTCTCGTGCGCACAACTTGAAAAACAGGGTCTCACAACCGGCCACTTGTGGGGCAGGGCCCCTGAAGGCCACCAGAGACTCCCAGATGACAACTGCCACCCTTCCCCCCCTGCCCTGGAGTCTCGGCTGGTGCCATACTGTAAACCCGGCCGGGCACATTTCCGAAAGGGGCACCCCCCGTTTGGGGCCCAGCCAGGTTTCAGTAATACATGCCAGGTCTGCCCCCTCCTCAGTGATCAAGTCACTTATGAGGGGGGCTTTGTTGTTAACAGACCTGGCGTTAAGTAGCAACAGCTGAAGACCAGGGCCCCTATGGGTCTGCTGACCAGGGCCTGGGTCTGAGCACAGAGGGCCGGAACACGCTACCGGTAACAAACACCAGGGGCATCTTCCCCAAAGATGGCCCGGCCTCCGGCTCCCGCCATAACGTCCCCTACCCATCACCACCTCAATAGTATGGCCCACCCTGCAGGCCCCAGAGACTCCAAATCCACCTAGCCCCATTCCAGCACTTCCAGAGTCTCCTGCTTGGAGTAGAGGTCCCTCCATCCACTCACACACCCTCACAAGTATATACAAGGAGAGGATGTTTAGCTTAAAGAAAAGATGCTTATGGGGAGATAGGATTAAATTTTATAAAATTATGCATGGTAAAGGAAGGGTGACCAGGGAAACATTTTTCTCCATCTCCCATAATACACAAACTACAGACCATCCAATAAAGTTGACTAATAGAAGATTTAAAACTAGTAAGAGAAAAGAAAGATGATCAATCTGTGAAATATGCTGCCACAAAATGTGGTGTTGGTAATTAGTTTAGATGGCTTCAAAAGATAAATCCCTAGAGGACAGGTCTATCAGTGGTTAGTACCCTTGATAACTGGGTGCTGCCTCTAGGCATACAGGACAGTCCACTTTTATATGCTAGGTGCATGGAAAGACACTAGCAACAAGAAAGGAGTGCTCCCTTGATCTCTCTTTGTAGGCTTCTAGATGCATCTATGAGCTACCATCTGAGATGGAATTTCAACTGGATGGGATCCTAACATAGCAAGGCTATTCCCATATTTTCCAGGGAAACGATTTTTCCCAGCATTGCATGATCTTTGCTCCCATTATCCTCATGGCTATTAATTAGGGGGGGGAAACATCTCAATTTGGGGAGGAGAGTGCTCAGGTTTGTTTTCGAAATAGACATAGAAAGTCTATTTTGCATCAATAACTCACCCCATTTCTGCAATGATTCGAATTCCAATGTCCAGACATTGCATAGCACTTTTTTCTTTTGGGGTGGGTGATATTTTTTCTAGGATAATATTTTCTACCACTCACAGACCCTCCAGGTTTCCCTGTGAGTCTTTGCCATTTCTTCCCTAACCATAGTACAGTTACTCAGATGTTCTTTTGCTTAACCAGCTAACCATGGTTTTGATAATTGGAGGGAACATATTTGTCAGTTCAGAACTCACACATTGATATAGTGTAGAGGATGACAATAAATTGGCTAGCTTGGAGATCAAGGAAAGGAACACTGACAGATGGGTCTGTTTGATGAGAATCCCAACATTCCCCATCATGGCCTGTGGGCAAATGAAATACTATGAATGCCACCATAGAAATATTAAAAAATATATAGACACCACATTTGGTCCTCCATTATAAATGTTTAGATAACAAATGAGCTGGTCATCCGAAAAGCTTCATGTTGTATTATAGTGGCAACAAATAGAATTAACATCATTCTTCCCTATTCACTTTCAGCTAAACATCCTTGAGCTTTTAAATGTTATCATGCACTTTTCTACAGATGCTTCAGCATATGCGCAGAGCAGTTATTGCCCGACTTACTTTTTTTCCTATTGACTGCCTCACATTCAATATTTTGAGCGCCTCTTGATTCAGGTCAACTGCAAAACTTAATTAAATCTCTGGAAAAAAGGCTTGTACCAGTCAGGTCATCAAGACAGGAAAACAGCTGGCCCCTTGAACGGAATGGATATGTGACGAGGGGATTGCTATGGAAACATCACCTGTACATTCTGTAGCAGTACTAGATTTATAAAGAAAGAACACACTTTAATTAACTGCTTGCAACATTTCCAATAGCTGCCTCCAAACAGTGTGCTAGAACACATTGCAGATACGTTATCTTTAAACTCTGGGTAGGAAATTAACAAACCAGAAGCATCTTTTTCCACAAAGCCCGATCTAGTGCCAGGGGATATCCTGCTATGCCAGGTAAGTTGTTTCTGCTTTTAGCTGTGCTACTATAAATTAGAATATTTCCCTTCAATCTGAGGTAGGTGGGTACTCAGATTCTGCTTAAACACTTCCAGTGGAGATCCCTCCATTTCCAAAAACACCTGTTCCAGAAATATATAAAGAAATGTATTTCTTTTCTTTTTCTTTACTATATTCATATTTTTTTCTTTTTCTTTTTTTTTCTATTTTTCTTTTCTGCACTTTTTATTTCTTCTTCTTTTTTTTAGTCTGTATTAGTTTGTATCTTTTTAATTGTAATGTTTTATAAAAGTATGGCAAAAACACAGTGTTCCACTATCAAACAGCTCATACTTTTAGGAGATTTCTCCTAACTGTTAGATAAGATATTCATCCCTACAATGTCTATCGAAAGCTCCTAGTTCTTCTGTATGGGACAGTTCTGTCTTCTGCATGACAGCTTTCAGGTGTCTGAAGACTAAACATAGCCACTGTTTTCACCCGTTTTCCCCAGGTCTTGGCTTCCCTTGCAAGATGATAATAAAATACTGATTATGTTTAATGAAAGCAACACAAAGCAAGAAGCTTAACGGAAATAAGAAGGAAAAGCTGAGAGAGGATCAAATAAATCAGAAGAAGGTGTCAAAAGAAAAATGCGCAAAGAAGCTTTTAAACTGCTCAGGCCAAACCAAGGAATGCATTAATGAGGAAGCCTGAATAGTCTAACAGGGAAGCCTCTCTTATTAATCAATGCCCTCTGGCCTGATAAAAAGGATGATGCCTTTTCTTTCATCCCATTTACTCATTTTATTTCATAGTTCTATTTTCTCCTTCCTTAGTTTCTCATAACCTAAACTTCTAGTATCTTCCTGCCTGTATCACTGCTACTTCATCAAATGAAATGGAAATTTGAAAATGGGAATTTCCATTGTGGAAAAAGCTTACATCACTATGGGAGCATTGACTGGCTTTGGCAATGAAAATTCATCTTCACAGTATGTTGAGCAACCTAATGTGTAAAAGAATGAAGTTTGAGAAGCTGCTGGAGCCACAATCTTTCTGATATGGAGGAAGGGGAGGGGGAGGGTGACCTCTTGTTCAACAAAAGGCATTTCCTTCACATACCTGGTATCTGAAAATCTGCATCCCTGCAATCATGTTGCAAGTTACAGAAATCATGCAGGCAATGGTTTCCCCCATGACACTCTATGGAAGCAAAAGTTGACTTTTTTATTTATTTGTTTGTTTAAACTTATTAGCTGCCCAACTCCAATGGAGTTTGAATAATAGAATAGAAAAAGTACTGATGCTTTTGAACATTTGTATTAGAGAAGACTTCTAAAAGTACCATGGATAGCTAAGAAAACAAATAAATGGATCATAGAACAACTCAGTCTAGAGTTCTTACACAAAGCACAAATGACCAAGCTCAAATTATCTTATTTGGGACACATTGTACAAAGACCTAATTCTCTCAAGAAATCTATACAGTAATGCTGGGAAATGTGGAAGGAAAGAGAAAAAGAGGATGACCAACAGCAAGGTAGATGGACTCAATTACAGCAGTGATGGGAGTCCTGTTAGAAGAGGGACCACACTGGGGATAGATCATCTTGGAGAAAATCTGTCTATACAGTCACTAAGAGTTGACACCAACCTGATGGCACATCATCATCATCATACAAAGTGCAGAAACAGTAAGATATAGTAAGCAAAAATAATGAAATATGAAACAAAAATAGCTAAACCTATTTTATACAAACACAGTGCAATATATTTCTCCGTATCTTTTTATCCTTGCAAACCACACTACATCAATACACCACTACATCGCCTTTTGTTTTTTAAGCTTCTCGTTTTTCTCCTTTTGAAGATCTCATCAACTCTATCCAGCCACAACTTTCTTAGTCTTCCCCTTCTGCTCAACTCATTCATTCTTGACCCAATCTCTTCCTTACCTTAACACTTCTTAAATATCCCATTCCCATGGCATTCAACTTACTTATAAGTAAAAATAATTTCTCCTGACACATCTAATCCTCACTTCTATATAACTAAGTAGCTTTTCCATCTTCTTTCTTTGCATCCACTTTCTATTCACTCTGTTGGAACATCGATCTGTGTTCTAATACCTTTTCACACAGTACTCATACTGTAGGTTCTCTTCCTGCATTCTACTTTGTCTCTTTTTTCCCCCCACTTCTTCTCCTTTTCTTTCATGTCCATTTTTCCCAAAATCCACTGTTGACATTACAAAATAACAGTTTATCCCACATTCAGAATCTTTCATCAACCATATATCCTTCACTAATGCTCTTAATTTTTCATCATAAGCAATCAAATCAGTCATGTTTTTAGATATCTTTGTTCCTTTGCCATTTACATACAGTACATACATACATACCTACACAGACATACTTATAGCACATACCAAACTCATCAGTCACCACTCTTATTAATTCTTGAATGTCCAAATGGACCTATCATTTCTTCTGTATTCCTTTGCCTATTCTCAACCATTCGTTCATGTTACCTATGAGAATAATTTTGTCCTGGGACTCATTCAGAATATTGCACTTTTTAGTAAGGGAGAGAAAAGATGTAGATTGTGTTATCAGTACAGGTGTCCCATGCAACATTCTGTGACAAAAGTAATGAGAATACCAGTAAGTTTGGGGGCATTTTGGGCAATCAAAGCTTAGTTTTACCCCTTACAAAGCTATGATACTTTATACAAGTCTGAATTTCTAATCTAGATAATACTGCTGTAATCTGCCCACATCCCACCAAGATACATGCAGTATATTGACCCACACTCAGAATGCAAAAAAACTAGGAATCCAGTATGACTCACAGTACTGGAGGAAATGGTGACCAGGTGACCTGTCTGCCTGTTCAGTCTGCTAAATGCTGAGAGGCAATATCAAAGTTCTTGCTCTTGTCTCTGATGATTTTCTTTAAATCAGACTTAGGCAAGACATCCCTTCAAATAGAGGACAGTCCTTTGATGACCAGTATATGGGTGATTCTACTTTTCAGTCACTTCATTCTATCCCATTCCCCAATTTTTTCAATCTTTTGGGAGAGTTTTTTATGCCTCCCAAGCCCTCCCCAATATTCCATGGCCCTTGGTGGTCAAATTAGGAACAGTGCTTGTTGTCTCTCTCTGTTGATTCACCACTTGAACTAAGAACCCACTCTAGAGCCAAAGATAGCAGTGCAGATGCTTGGCTTAGTGAGCCCATAAACTGCTCTGTAAACCACCAAATGTCCAAATTACTCCTATTAGTACATTCCATGCCATCAATGTCCAGTCCTCCAATTCCAAAATGCCACCTTGAGTTGGGAAATGAATTCAGGTTATCCCATTGTTGCTAACACCCCCACACAGTATGTCTCCTACATTGGCACAGCAAAGTTGACAATGGAATGTTCTGCCTAATGAAGGCCTTGGGTTCTGAATGAAATGGCTTCCTCTCTCTTGCAATTTGTGTACCTGCTGGATTTTAAAAATCACTCCTGCAAAGGCTCCCAAGCCTTGCTAACTGAAGAGCAGGACTGGACTAGTCAGAACTGTACCTTTCCATTCAGGAGGAAGCTACCTTCTTCCCACAGAGACACATTAGCCTTTTGAATTACAAGACTAGCCTGGATTATTAATAGCTATCATACAAAGAATGATTCAGATGCAGGTAACATACAAGTCAGTGTTCTTCTCATATTGTGAAAGAACACAGTGTCTGTTGCTGTTTTCCTGTTTTCACTCCCACCTTCATTTTTCTTATTCTCCCAGCCTTTTTGCTTTTGTCACAGGGAGAAATGCTGAATCATTTCCCAGCCAAGATGGAAATCAGTGACGTGACTGAGTGCTCTGAATGGTTGGGGTTGTCGAAACAGAATATCCAGAATGTTCCCTCATTGTGCCTCTCAGTTGAAGCAGGGCAATTTACTTCTTTCCTACAAAAGGCGCAGAAGAAAATCCCCTGCAAATTACACAGCTCCCACCTGCAAGAGGAACAACTGTTGAAACAAACAAATTCACCTATTGTGGGTAGAGTTGTTATAACCCAAGCCAATGAGTTCAATGGTATATGGAGTCTTAGCACTTTTGTATTTGTTCTTATTCAAATTCATGCTGAACTGTCACATAGGAGGGTGGATGTGAATATATTTGTACACCTTTTCTTTGTTTCATCCTAGGCAAGAGGCCATCCTTAGAAGGTAAGTTGATGAGCTTGATCAAAAGCGATTTTAGTGAGCCATGGTGATGCACAGTATACAAAATGTCCTTTGAATTAATTTCTATTTGCCTGCTAAGAGAAATTTTAGTCATATATTGGCTGTGTTAACAAGCCAAATGGCAATTTACATGGGCAATCTGTCTTCTCACTTTATCTAATATATATGTGTACATGTGGGCATGGGAGAAATGAATCATTTTTGCCCATCATTTACTCTTCTTTGGCCCATTCAAGTTGCCAGTGAAGCTGATCCCCATCTTATCAATTGTCTTTTGCCAAGCCTATTTATTGATGAATTTATTCCCAGATATCTTAGAGTCAGGAATAACAGAGCTGAAAGGGATTCTAATGGGTCATTTGACCCACCTTAAACTCACAGCAATACATGCACATCTGGAGTTTGGAACAAAAGATTCACTCTAAATTCCTGAAGTACTCATGCACAAATCATGAGTAGCACTCAGTATTATCCTCCATCTTTTTCTCAGAGCCAACACAACATTTAGAGTGAAGCTGCCCTAGAAGAAAAAGAAGGAAACTTATTATAAACCCAACTGACAATTAAAAGCATACTGAGGAGAGTATAAACCAAACTTGCTGAAGGAACAAAATGTCCTGAGATTCATATACCCATTTTTTCCGCCAACCCAGTTCAAACAACTTCACCCACAACAGAAACAAAAGGCTGAGTGCAACATGACTTTATAAACAGTGTTGCCTATTAATCATTTGTAAATGAAAGAAAGAGCCTGTTGAAGTTCTGATGTTGCCTAAATGTGACTCAAGCCTTCATTATTCAGTGGTTTTATTATATTTTTAATGTACAAAGCACTTTCGATTTTTTTGCTCATCTGCATACTGGTAAAATTGGGGAGGCCTGCTTCAAGGATTATATTGCACTTCCAGGAGATCAAATCTCTCTATCTATGTATCTGTCTATCTGTCTGTCTACACACACTTGCTTGAAGTCTCTGTATCTGCAATGTCTTTGCAATGATATTTTCTTCCTTATTTCCTTCAGTAACACTGTTTTCATCCTCAAAATGGTTGTTTTTAACTCACAGGGTGGAAAATCCACAAAGTGTATCAGTACTGCAGTTTTGCTCTTTGCATAACACACCCCATAAAGCCTTTGTAATCTACTTTGGATAGGACAGGACAGGACAGGACAGGACAGGACAGGACAGCAGAGCAGAGCAGAGCAGAGCAGAGCAGAGCAGAGCTCTGGGATACCTTGATGCAGAATCAAGATACCTTGATGCAACTATTGTTTCATTTTCTCTTATTATCCAAAGCAGGGCAATGACACTGAAAGTGCTTGTAATCAGGGCAAGATAGAGAAAATATGACATTTTTTCATCTGTACCCAGTAAAAGGTGGGAAAAAAACTTAATGGACAGAGGGTTAAGATGCAATTTTCCTAGCATTACTTATTATTTTTGTCTCCTGAGATCAAAGAAATGTTTCAGCAGTTCAGGTAGTAATACCTGACCAATCTTCTGCACTCAGAAGTTAAGCAAGATCTGGCCTGGTTAATACTTGGATGGGATTCTTCCAGGGGCATCTATGGGGTGCTCAAAAAAGTCAAAATGGCAGCTGCAACCACATGATTGGAACTCTGATCCCTCTTTACATGTGTACATTAAAAAGGGGTGGTGCTTCTATTACACAGATGCCATCTTGACTCTTTTGACCCACCCCCATAGACATCTCTGTAGTCTTCTTAAAGCTTTAGCTGTTGGCTAGACTGGGAAGTTGAGAAAAAAACCCAGAAGGCAGCAGTGGCAAACCATATCCATATTGCTACTGAAAAAAATTACATGTTTTTTGCTAATGTCCATGTAATCATCAGGAATCAAGCTTAATTCAACAACAACTTTATTCTTTTTTTTTTTTACTTTTTCCTGAAACTCAGGTGTATATTGAGGACCCTATCCTGTATTTGGGAATAAGTTTCACTGGATTGTTAAGTCTCCTTTGAGTCAAGATCAGGTCTTAGTGATTGATGGGAATAAATAAATAAATAGGGCACAATCTCATCCAATTTGGGACATTACAGTCAAACTGATTTATGGGAATGATGTGCCAAAGCTTTCTTGTTTACCCAGAAGTAGGTCCCTTGCATTTCAAGGGGACTTGGGCTGTAATCCCAAGTTCCAAAACCTCCATTCAACTGAGTGGAATCTAGCTGGCCCTTTCCAAGTTTTATTATTGATATTTATTTATTTATTCATTTCTCAGATTTGTACTACCTCCCATCTACCCCCAAGGAGGGACTCTGAGCGGATATGCTTCACCAATATGAATTCCCCTATGTTATTTCTTATTTACTATTTTAATTTATATAGCTGCCCACTATGTCTCTGGTCAACTAACAATCAAATTAAAAGTACCAATAAATAAACACAGATTTCTCCCTGCAAGTGCAAAGGAGCTCTTCCCCCAAACCAAAACTTTCCCCTTCTTCAAAGGAATATTTTATACCATGTGTATCTCAGCTTCTGATTCTCCTCCAGACTTTGACCTTTATCATTAGTCATTGAACTCTTTTAATTTTAATTAACTACCACTGGACCTGCATAGATATTAACATCACCAATGTTTCAATAAGACTCCCCAATAGCTTGTGTATAACTAATAGTTTTGGTTCCATAGTTTGGAATATTCTTAGATCATTATCCTAATATATTTCCTTTCGTGGCATGGATCACAGTGGAAGTTCAGTATGTGGTAAAGGTATGACCTATTTTTGGCCAAAACACTGAGCAAGTATCTCCCCTACTTGCTTTTCCTTACAATTCTACAAAATACTGACATAATAATTTCAATTTGGCTTAACAAAAATGCTTTCCCACAAGGAGTTAATATTATCAATAAGCTACTTCTATGATATATTTTAATATTAGATTCGTCACGATCCCACGACAGGTATGTTCTGGTATATTGAGTTTCTATGTTTATTTGATTGCTATTTTTAGATTTTTCATTTTCTTTGGGAGCTCAAGGCAGTTTCCATGGGATCTCTCTTTATTTTATCCTCACAATAATTTCCCTATGGAGTAGGTTGGTTTGAGAAGATGACTGGCCCAAAGTCACTAAGCATGTAAATTTTAGTGTTTTAGAACATAGCCAAATTGCTTTCTTAAGCTGCTCCTGATGTGGACTGAAGGTGACTTAATTCTAAAATAGATTAAGAAAACTATCTCCAGACTGAAATGTTTTGGCAGAGACTTGCAGTGGATCCAGTTTAGGCTGTAGCTACTATGGTCAACCACTGAAAAATTCCCTTGCTGCTACGCCCTCCCAACTTTCCATTCAGGAAAGCAATCACCCATCACTTTCCTTTCTGCGGCAGGTCTTACTGGACATATATATGTGTTTGAATGTGCATGTGTGTGCATGTACGCATGTGTATATCTCTATCCTACTTTTCCACTGGGGTTACCTTTCTACCTTGAGTGACCAGAAAAATGATGAAATGGTGCACTGGTAGACCTTTTTTTTTAAAAGCCCAGTGGAAAAGTAGATAGCTCAGGGAAAGAAAAACAGTAATTAAAAAAAGTTTATGCTGCATTTCAAACTGGGGACATTCTGAATGTCATTCAAGTGTTACAACCACTGTGCCACTGAGAAAGATCTATAACAGAAGCTGCAGCAGAGTTCCTTGAAGAAAAACTGAGGAAATGGGGTAAGGGGTATTCCTGCCTCTGCATGGTATGTAGTTAGTCAATACTGGGGTTTCCTAAAATAAAGTAAAGCCTAGCCAGTAAATGGACAGGAATATTTGAGCCGGCAGAAACTGGAAATCACTATTTTCAATTCATATCAGGTCATAATCATAGGGAGTTGGATGAGTAGAAAATAACATCATTGTTCCCTTCCTCCAGAAACTGATGGCGGACCATAGTCATGACAGGGCAGCCTGGCAGTGCAGATGTAAGCTTAGAGAGTAATGTAGTTCTGAATGTAATAATGTTAGCATACTAGGCATCCTACTGTGTGTTTGGGGATTGGAAGACTCCTTTTTGAAATCTCCAAATTTAAATCAGGATGCTGCAAATCAAGGCATACAGTACTGAGTCAAATGGACCAAGGACAGATTGCTATGCTCCTACTTTGTCCCAACTCAAGAAATAAGAAATGAGAACTCAAGAAATAAGAATTTTCTAAATCTCAGTAAAGCCATCAGAGTAACAGTGAACAATACTTGCTTATCAATAGTTACTTGCCTTGTCATTAGAGCAGGCACTTGAAGCAATAGTTTTTTGCAAGGATAGAAGCAAGTCTGTAGGGATTCCTGTTATGTGATGCTACTTTAGCACTAATGGCATCCCTTTCCTTCTTACCTCTCTACCTATACATGTATTAATAAATATTACAAAATAAATTATTCTTATCAAAGAAAAAAGAAAACACACACACACATCCAAAATATCTCTGTCATTTGGGCAGCATGAACAAATACTAAAATCAGAAAGAAAATATATCTATTTTGGAAGGTGAGATAGAGCTGATTAGTCTATTGGGGAAGAATATTAAAATAAACAAATGCATTTTAAGCACTTTTTATGCCTTATTAATAAGCAGACTTTTCTCTCCCCTGGACACATTTTCATTTCTTAGTTCTTTCTCTTCCCTTCCCTTCCTTTCCTCTTGCTGCCTTTTCTCTTCCCTCCCTGTCTTTATCCATTAAACTGTACATCCGAGGACATGGACAGTTTTTAATTTCACTTAGTCTATGACACTTTGTTTGAAAGTAACATAAATGAGTTCAAATATCACGTTGCAACTTCCCCAGTCTCCTAAAGCATTTTGAAAATTATGAGAGAAACACCACATTTTCCTGCCATAAGGCCTGACTCTTCAGGCATCTGTGTAGCTTAACAATGCATCAGCCTCCAGGTGAGCACTAACAAGTGACATTAACAGCAGGAAGTGTTAATAGAAAGCCGATGAAATTCTAAGAACAAATAATTCCAAATCTGACACCAAAAAAACTCCTGCTGCCTCAGATGATGTGGTTTTTGAAGTGGAGAAGCTGCTTCTGGTGCTTTTCCTGAGTCAGCTAAGGCTCCCTGAGTGTCAAACAGTTACAAAACAACTCAATTAGCTGAAATATTTCCTTTGAATCTCTATGGAAAGATGTGTGATGGACAGGCCAGATCAAAATCTGTTGGCGCTTGGAGGTCAGGCAAGATGTCCCCCTTTCTATGCCATGGATAGGAGCTGGGCAAGGAATCTTCAACTCTGACCACAGGGGAGGGCAGGAAGCAGCGGGGTCTAAAGACAGGCTGCTACCTTTATAGCAATTGCAGCTACCTGGCCCAGCATCTGTCCCCTGAGGTGACCACTTCACTCTGGCTAACACGAGCTGGCTTGGGGAACAGAAGAGGAAGGAGGAAACCTTCCAAACAAGCAGCATTTTGCCTTTTCACCATTCCAACCCCCTTTCACTGAACTCAGAAAGACAAGCCTACATGTATGAAAATGGCTAGGTATAGAAAAACTTGGCAGCAAGCCTGGCAATTACAAAAACATGGTTGATAAGGAGCACAGAATATAATGAGAAAGTGTGATGGCCTCAGAAGTTCCAAAGGATCCTGGGAAAGAATCCTTGTTCCCTGTTACAAAATGAGTTTCTAGAAACAGGCTGTGTTTTACAGTAATGTGCCTTTCTTTTTGCGTAGAATTGCATGTACAGATCATGAGAAACAGAAGAATTTGCCTGCCTGATATTGCCAAATCTGTAAGTGAAATGTTTGTCTCAGTAACCAAGCACTGGAGAAAAGGGTTTCTCTGATAGCTGCTTTTGCTGCATAAGATCAGTGTTACCAACCGTGCTAATATCCAAACCATATTATAATTTGCACATTACAGATTTCATCCTGCAACAAGTTTGGGATTAAAAGTCAGTCCAAAGTTTGAAAAATAGAGAGATCACCACCTTCAATTTAACTGAACATGCAGTAACACTATGTGCCTCATTTTTCTTCTTCTCTTTTCCACTGGGATACCCATCAGCATTCATTTAGCTTCTGTCAAGCCTAGAACAGCCCAGTAGTCATGGATGGATCACTGCTTGAAGCGAACGGTTTACTAATGTACCAAATATCTGGGAATGATGACAGCTATTATTGTGAAGCCTTTCCAGCCAAGGATAGAAAAAAGAGCCAAAGCACAGTATTCTGGGAAAAGGCATTGGAATTCCCCATACGTGTCCACCACATTGCAACAGCAATGAACTTACAAGGTTAGCTTTTTCCACTGCAAAATAACCAGCTGAGAGAAAACTGAAAGCAGTTCAAAAATTGCTCTTCAAAATCTTTAATTTTCAAAGCCTCTTTTTCTAGTTAAATATGAAAAGCCTTAACAAGTATAACCCAATAGCTCTGGGGCTAAAATAATGGCATGGATGGTCACCATTGGGTCTACCATGTTATAGTCTGGCATTTACCGGTCAATCTTCCCTTGTCCATGTGAAGTAAGTAACCTTGTATAAGGGGGTTGGAAGAGGTTCTGCTATTAGAAATCCATTATAGTGTGTATTGAAGCCTATCCCATCACTAAAGATCTTTGGGATAATGCTGGCTTGGTGGAAGGTGAGTCCAAAGGTCCAACCAATTTTTGGCAGGGGAAAGACGTATGTGATTATTTAAGTTTATTTTTCAAGGTAGGAGGCGTGGCTCTTGGCTGGGAAAAATAATTAATTGTATTTAAAAGAGGAATCTAAAATTTATACACATCTTGTGAATGACCACAACCCAATTTTGTAATTCAGGGCAGCCGTTTGGGCTACTATGTCCAAACGGACCTACAAATCCAACAACGTTGCCTACATTAACATAGATCCTTAGTAACTATTAATCTGTTGCCTTCCATTAGCTAGTGTTTATTATTGGCCATTACTGTACATGTTGATAAAACATTAATTGTGCATGATATGAAAAAAGAATCTTTTTTTTTTGGAGCAATCATATTCTAATTTATTTTGGAGTGCATGAAAGCACTAGTTGTTCTGAAAATGGAAGCATGTTAACGTTTATATGTTTCTTTTTAGAACTGGCATAATAAATTATAAGTCAGAAGTTCTGAACGCCAGGGTGAATAAGCCATCCAAAATGGTTCTTCTGCACTCATCAATAGAACATTTTGAAATAATGGGGGCGTACTCATGTATTTATGGCACTTTCAAAGAGCAATCCATTTTTAAAAACCAAAGCCCCACTCCTAAACATCCATCCGCTGTGTGGATTTTGATCCTTCTGGTGTGTTTCACAACAATCCTAAGTGGATGTGTGGGTAAGGAAGGAAGTGGTAGATCCTCTCCCACTTTTAAAACCCTGCTGGACCATACATTCAGAGCATGCATTGTGGGAGAATGGACTTAATCTTTTTCTTTGGTCCTGGCCCTTGGCTAGATTTCTCATTTCCTTATTTCCCTTGAAGTTATATCATCTCTTCATGCCATATACCCTCAGTCTAAACTCTAGAATTTTACTAGCTGCCTTAAATCTGCAGAGCAGTGGCCCCCAAGTATTTTAAATAAAACAATAAGATTCATACTTCGGGCATGCTACATATGTGTTTTAAGTATTGCTTTATTGTTTGTATCTTTTCTATGCTGCTGTGAATCCTGCATTCTTGGATGGGAATTGGGTCTCCAAATCCAGGGGTCCAAAACTGAGATAACCACTGATGTTCATTCTATCATGAGTTAGAGTTTTCTGGGTCTCACTGCTGCCATCTAGCAGTCATCTGGATCTTTGCAACTCAGCTTTGGTAGCCCTAACATACATTCACCTAAATAAAGGGTCCCTTTCCTTATGCCATAAAAGGGAATTAAGCAATGTTAAACTATGCAGTCCTGACAAGCAACCTGATGGAATATTGGATTTTTTTCATATGCATGCCAATACAATGACATTAGGGTTCCTGACTGATTAGGGCAAAAAAATCTGGCCAACTAACTTTTAACAGAAAGGAGAGAAGCCTTACCATATGCCAATGTCAGCAAACAAAGCTGCTAGTAAAGGCACAACTATGGGGACTGATTGAAAAGTTGGCAGTGCCTGAAGTTCATATATTAGAAGAAGATGAAATTCTCCATCCATAACATGCTTCGAAACTTTGCCTTCCCCCATCCCTCCTGGCCATAAGGTTTTGGTTCTCAATTTAAAAAGCCCAAATGCTTTCACCCTTTTAGTCATAGGGGAGAGTTCCCCAACTTCCTGATGAGTTGCTTTTCTCTACAGATTTTTCCTCTGCATTTTAGTATTGTCAGATAAGATGGACAGAAATTAATTAATTAGAATTGGAGGCCACCCAACAGCTTACATCCAAGGACGGAGGAGGAGGAGGGGAGAATCAAACACATCCAGGAAAAACCACACACACCCAAGACTAACAAAATAACTATTGGGGTCTCAACAACCACCCTAACCCCAGGCCTGGGAGCAATGCCAGGTCTTCAGAGACTTCCAGAACAACTGAAGGGTAGAGTTTTATGGATCCAAGAATGTATGTCTTTTCCCAAATAAAGCCACAAAACAGATTTGTGGGAGGGTGGGGAGAGAGAGAGGCCCCAACAGTTTCATATTCAATCCCTTTCCTTATAATTTCCATCCCTTCCTTTGTATTTCTCACTCTTGTTGAACATTCAGCTGACCTTTTCTATGAAAAGTCAGATGTGTCCATGAGAACATTTTCTTGGTTAGTTCAGACTCCATTAGCATGTAAACATAACTTTTAAGATTCCTACTGTACAGTATGTCTGGCATGCTGTGCAAATTCTGTCTGCTAGATTTTTACCTGATCTGGTTAAATGAGAGATGTCAGGCCATGAATTTCAGTTTCGTTTTGCCTGTTCACCCAGATGACACTACGGAGCTTAACTGCCTGAGGAGGAAGATGATGTTGTTGGAATCCAATGGTGCAGTGCAGATGCTGGATTGATGTAAATGCCATGTGTGGTGGGTGGGATCTAATTTTGCAGTCCTATAGTCACTGAACTACAAACAAGCCTCACAAAATTCAGTGGGCCGTACTTATAAATAGAGCCATACGACCAGTGTCCTTCTAGTCCATTTTA
This sequence comes from Candoia aspera, assembly GCF_035149785.1. Classification (NCBI taxonomy): domain Eukaryota; kingdom Metazoa; phylum Chordata; class Lepidosauria; order Squamata; family Candoiidae; genus Candoia; species Candoia aspera. Next base: position 268,601,175 of record NC_086153.1, on the reverse strand, counting down.
AGAGAGATCAAGCAAAAACTCTGTGGATTCAATATCAAGCCAGCATTTTCTGCCCATCTGGCCTTATTTTCTCAACTATCCACCTGGCAAAACTAGAACTTTTGCTCACTATTTCATACTGGTAGCTGTAGTTGTTAAACTATTCCACATTAAATATGCTGACCTATCCTTGGTAATGCCCACTGCTGAGTAAGGAAAATCAAGGATAACATTACCTTCCCTTCAGTTTTTCAAGTCACTGGAAATTCCAGAGGAAAAGAATTGACCAGGTTTGGCTATCTTAGAACAGGTGGCCACTGAAGTTTTGTGGTAATTTGTAGGAGAAGATTTATTTAGGAATCAGCAGACTGACCCTCCAACAGACAGAAAAGACTGCTTTCTCATGGCAGATCTACAGGAGACACACCTCACCATCCCTGGATATTTCCTCACAAACCTTTCCCTCTGCCCAACTCAGATCTCTATTTCTCTGTCTCGTCTCTCTCCCTCTTTAAAACTGAAGTTTGTTCCGTTTCATAGAGAAAACTGGTATTAGCTAAGATTGGATATAAAACCCTTCCTCCTGTCCATGCTTTGATTCATCCCCCCACCCCCGCCGCTCAGAACATCAAAGGATAGTCCTTTATCAAGCAACAATCTTCTAACTTTTAGCCACTGTAGAGGCACATCACCTTAACAATCAGATTATTAATATCCCTCTGTCAAGGTCAACATTCTGTCCAAATATTGCTTCTAGGTAAGCAACAGTGACTGTCCTATTCAAAGAAATCTGATACACAATAACACTTTGATGTCTGGAAAGTAGCTGCTGAAGAAGGCTGGGGACAAGAGTAACTAATTTAGACACTGGAAACTAATGCCCTTGAGAAAAATACTTGTTCAAATAAACACCAGGTCCTAGAATCTCCTCCCTGGGTCCAGTGTTTCTGATTGCTGCTTCCTGTTCTCCCTTCCAGTACCATGGGGAGAATTGAAAGCACCACTGGTTCTTTCTGGGAGATTTTTTGTTTCTGGGCAATCATTACAAGGAAAAATGAGAAAGCAAGCCCTTTGAGACTAAACAGGATTAAAATAGCTTCTGGAAGCCAATCTAAAATGGAGCAAATATGCAGAGTCAAAACAAATTCCATTAATGAGTTAGATATATGGAAGAAATGGTGGGGAAAGTGTAAAGTAAACCTAGCATTAAAATGCTGAACAAGGTTGGGAAGCCCCACTTTCTAATCCTCACTCATCACTAAACCTCCTTGGCCACTCTGGGCTTATTGTTAATTCTCAGATGAGCCCACTTCAAAGGATTATGGGAAGGATTAAATGGGAGGAGACCGGGTTGAAGAATGTATGCTACCTTAAGCTATATGCTATCTTAAGGTACTAGTGTGACAAACAGAGTCAGACTTCAGCAGGAGAGATTAAAATTATACTATTTATTGTTGTATTATTTAATATATGTGTAAGTGCTCTGCATGATTACAAGCCTTGAGGCAGTTTGCAAACAACAAGAAAAATACAAAACATAGACAGTAAATTAAAATATCATCTTATACATATTTATACATCTGTGTAAAAATAAAAACATTCAATTTAATAAATAAGGGGAAGAACAAAAATAAGTAAGCCAAAATCTTTCATACAGAGAAGGCCTATATGAAGAGATTATCATCAGCAAATACTCAAAAGACATAGTCATGGGCACCTAACAAATTTCAGGGAAACTAAATTGAAGGAGCCACCATTAAGAAGGCCTGCCCATAGGCATCCAAGGTCACCATAATGATGAAACATGTGTCATGCTGTCATAATGCAAGTGCATAAGGGACAGAGGTTGTGTCATAAGTTTGCCGCACACTTTTTCTCAATTACTGCCTTGCCTTCCCATGCGGACAGCTATAGCACAAATAAGTGCAAGATGGCGCACTGTGGTTCTGAACACATGCAGGAGAACCTCCCTAGACAAACTTAACTGAGCTACCCAACTGGGACTTATATGTCAACAGCAAAACCTTGTCTCTGGGTTCAGAGTTAATTGGCAGCTAATGTAATTGCTTCAGCAGCAGTATGACCAAAGCACAGACACCTGTCCCAGGCCACTGCAGTGGCTGAATAACTGAATCCAGGTTCTGATGTTCACTTGCAGAGGATGGCACATCTTTTCTTTTTCATTCATCCCAGATTCATACCTGTGAACTGGAAACCACCCACTTCTAGCTTCTCTACTTTGCCACGTTTTTCAAGATCAAATAAAATATTTGTCTGTAGTATAGTTGCCTGGGTTCACACAGTGTGCCAAGTCATAAACAAGGGAATCCCCATTTGACTTAGCGATTATATTGTTCAACCCTAACCTATAATTCAACATAGCAGAAACAGGGAAGAAAGGGAAGCAAAGATGAGGGTTGGGAATCAGTAATCTATTATTTCCATTTATGTGCTTATGCTAAATGTCAAATATTGCATTAATCACTCAGGGTTTATCCACACTGCCAAACTGCCCTCTCACCGGAACAGGCAAGTAATTATTTCTGGAGGACAGAAATAGATGATGCTGTCCTCTATGAATCCTCCACAGATCATCAAAGCAATCTCAGAGAGGTTTTTTTTTTCCTGCTCCACATCTGAAGTAACTTTACCATGTTATATCACCTTGACTCCTGTCCATTTTGGGTAATATGCTTCAGTTTGTTGTAGGCTAACCCAGCAATTAAACAGCCAATTTGCAGAGGAACACCCCTTCAACTTAGTCAGTGCTTACCATGTTTCTCATACCTTTTGAAGCTGCTCTAGTCCATGAATGCAGAAGTATTATAATGGTTATAGTTCTTGCCTTACAAACAGAAGGTTGTTGACTCAAAATATTTGTTGTTTTAATTATTTTTCTTTCCCTGAGCTTCCTACTTTTCTCTGTGCTTTTTTTTAAAAAAAGAAGAAGTTCAGTAGTGCATTGCTTTTTCAGTCACCTGAGGTAGAAGGGTTTTACCCTCAGCACCCAGATAATCTATGAGCCATTTGGGACTTGGAGATTAAACCCTTCTATTATAGAGACAAGGAAGAAGCTCAGGGAAAGAAAATAAGTAATAAAGAAAAATGCTGGTGTGTTTCAAATGTCAACCTTTTACATACAAAGTAACACTTATAGCTATTTGTGCAGTTATAACACTCATGGTAAGGGTAGATCTAAAAGACATTAGGAAGAAAAAAGGGCAGGAAGAAAGGATTGCTTGTTGTGCTTGCATGTATGTGCTTTTTGATACTTAACTCTATATGTATACTGTATATTCAGTTTAACTTCCTGTGTGCTTGTGTGCACACATCTGTGTTTTGTATGTGTATGAATATATGGATGGATGGATGGATGGATGGATGGATGGATGGATGGATAGATAGATAGATAGATAGATAGATAGATAGATGGATGATACATAGGGATGGATGGATGGATGGAAGGAAGGAAGGAAGGAAGGAAGGAAGGAAGGAAAGAAAGAAAGAAAGAAAGAAAGAAAGAAAGAAAGAAAGAAAGAAAGAAAGAAAGAAATATACATCCAGACTGCTGTGGTAGCATGCATTCTGGACTGAATACCTTGAAAACTGTTGCCAAAGTTTCTCAGCCTGGGTAGGATTTTCTTAGAGCAATTTAACAGTCAAACTGGCCAACACAAGATAGGATCAGTTAAATTGTAAACGCAGATACAGTATCTCCATAGTTCGTCCTTGAATGAGGGTGGTTAAGGCTGTGGTCTCAAAACACTAGTGGTTTTCTGTGATGGCAAGGTTAGAGGGGGAAAAAAAACCCTAATATTACTGGGATGACTATGGCGGATAACATGACTGAAGCTGTGCTTTACAGTAAATGGTGGAGGACCCCAGCTAAAGAAAGACTACCAGCAAACAATTGTGTCAAGTTAGTTTCACAAAGGAAAAAAGTAAGAAAAGAAAGTCTCTTGGAAAGGAAATATATTGTTTTGTCTTCCCTTCATTAAGGGGTTTTTTTTTTCAACTTTTTTTCCTCTCCCTATTTTCCTTCTTCCATGTACTGCTTCTTGTCCCCAGTCCTATAAATCCTCTCTCTATAAATCCTCTCTCACCAATCTTCTTTTATTTGGGGAAAACCACCTGCCTGTTCCCCTTTATCACGGGGCTTTAATAACAACTGGTGACGCACCGGATCTGCTATATCCGGGCCCCACTATGCCTTAATGTTTGGAATATGCAAGGCAAACAGTGAAATCAGCACTGCACGTGCACACACACACACACCCTTCCTCCTCCTATTCCTGTGTTTCTGTGTTGCCTGGAACTAGTAGACCCGTCTTTATTACAGTCGTGACTGAGAAATAAATTGCGTGAGGCAAAGCAGGAAAAACTATTACCTTCCCCAGACTATGATTCTTGCCTAGGGAAATGTCTGGCCACAATTCACTGAAATCAAGCAATACTGACTTTAGCAGCAGAAAACAAGTAATAATCAGCAGGCAACAATGATGCCAGATCAGGACCTTTTTAAGACTTAAGGCCCAGGGATGGGGGAACAACATTCATTTAAGCCCGTAAGTCCACACATCTTCAAGTTCCCAAGGTTAAGAGACACTGCCCTAGAGGTTACTTAACTGCATCAATAACACATGTCTGATTCCACCCACAGCAGAAGTGGCTTGTGGCCTACTGAAATGGGAAAGTATGAATTGGAATGAGATTAGTGCCCTGCTCACAGGCGGTCGTGCCTTGGTCACTTCCTGTTTGGACCATTGCAATGCCCTCCACATGGGGCTGCCCTTGAAGACCATGTGGAAGTTGCAGCTGGTACAGATTGCAGTGGCATGAGTAGTCATGGACTCACCATGTAACACCACTGCTTTGCAAGTGCACCGGCTCTCTATAAGCTTTCAGGTACAATTCAAGGTGCTGATTACCATCTCTAAAGCCCTCCATGGCACAAGGCCAGGTTATTTGTGGGGCCATCTGTTTTTGGTTGTTTCTGCCCATCCCATGAAATCTGTCAGGAAGCATGCTTTGGGTCCCTTCTATGAAACACACTACTTAAAGGGATCTTCTCTGTCATAGCCCCTGTCCTTTGGAACAGCATATTCCCCAAATTTGGCAGAAAAAAGAGACTTCCAGGTTATGTTTGTCCTGTGATCGATTGCACATGGAGAAATGCCCTAGGAAATATTGAGTAAGCCAAAGTTTAATTGAGAGCCAGTTTGGTGTAATGGTCAAAGGCATTGGACTACAAACCAGCTGGGTGGCTTTGGGCCAGTCACTCTCTCTCAGCCCCAGGAAGAAGGCAATGGCAAACCATTTCCAAAAATGTTGGCAAGAAAACTGCAAGGACTTGTCCAGGCAGTCACCAGGAATCAAGGTTTACTCAAAGACACAAACAAACAAAAGTTTAATTAGCCAAAGTTGTCAAACCAAGTGACATGTATTTGGGCCCTCAACTAAATGATAAAGCCCCAGAGAGAATCTACATCTTGAAGGGACAATTTTGGACAGAGCAGGGACTTATATCATCCCTGCATGCTAACCTGCTCCGATCTGAAATTTCTTCCTCATAGTTTTATCAAGGTTCTAGAGCAGTGTTTTTCAAACTTTAAGATGTGTGGACTTCAACTCCCAGATTTCCCCAGCCAGTATGCTGGGAGTTGAAGTCCACACATCTTAAAGCTGCCAAGTTTGAAAAACACTGTTCTAGAGAATCAGTCCTCAGTTGTGTTTGGTGAAACTAATAGACCCTGGATTAATTATTGTAGAACTGAGGAACTTTTAGCCCACCAAAGCTTCCCTATCTGGCCAGCCAGGTTCCTGTCCCCTAAAGATCAGGTGGAGTTTCATATCTCCATGATTCTTATGCCACCTCAGTTCTCCGACTTGATTGCCTGACCAACTGAATTTTGTAGCGTCCTCTTCCCCACCACTAAATAGAGGCATCTGTTATGAAATGAACATGGATAATTATTCCTAAACAGCATGTCTTGCTCAGATTTTGTATCTAATGCATTGGCTTTATTAATGTAATTCCAGATTGCAATATATCCTGGCTCGTTTTAATTCTGATATTCTGTTTCAGAGGCTTTTGTATGCATGGAATTCCACAGTGTGCATAAGCATATGTGCACACACATGAATACACAATTAAATCAAAGTGAATAAGGTACAAGCTCTAAGTGCTTTGTATACTGACTTCATCCCACAAAACATAACAATATGATTCAGGTCTCAGCCACAACATAGTCACTCATCATGGATTAATGATTTATTATAGGGAACAAACACCCGAAGGATGAGTTCACACACATTGAATGGTAACAACTGTCACCATAACAAGGTGATCATGTGCTGAATCACCAACCACTACACATTAGTTCCATCCACTGGATTCCCATATTTGGACATTGGTCTCAGGTGGTCAATGATGATTCACCACACATTGATATTATTAAACCCAGGCTTTATATTTTACAGGGAAGTTTACTATGAGATTATCCCATAGTTCTTCAAAGTCTACCTGTTTTCACAAATACGTCTCCATCTGGTGAAAAGAGCCTACCATCATGGGAAAGGATAGGTTTCAATGGAGGAAAGCAGCATGGTTATAGCACAGCATGGAGACATTTCCCTGTAAAGCTTGCTTGCAGAAATGTAAGAGGGTGTCATATCATGAATCCAGCCAGAATGGTACAGTTTCGCTTCACTAATCCACAAGTCTACCTGCTCATCCTTATCTCTGTTCTCTCTCAAAGTTATGAAGCATTAGAAAGTCAGACACTAAATCACTAGTTGGAGGCTAACCAGTGCCTTTCTTGAGATGTGCTCTTTGACTGAATGGAACATTGTATGGCACTAGACAGGATTACCTGGCTTCTGCATGCAGTCTAGCAGTAGGAATCTCAGTTTAGGACTCTCCTCCACACGCTTTACTAAAAAGGTGCTATCGGTAGACATATGCACAGAGACTCTTGCCCTTGAAACAGGTCAACCCTGTTGCCGACTGTACTGAATCAATACAAGCTGATCTTACAAAGCCAGGGAATCTGATAATACTGGCCAAGGGGAAGAATGGTCAGCAGGAAGGTATTCCATTCTTCAGAATCAGCGATCTGACAAATGAAAGTAGGGGTAGGGCTTCTCAAAATCTTACAATCATCTAAGAGTAATAGTGGTCCAGCAGCAGGATCATCAAATACTATGGCTTTTCTGGGTTGTATACTCTGAAACTGTCTTTCTTAAGAGACCCTCTAGATATGCCAGTTTATAAGGTTTATCCTATCCAGTCATCTGCCATTCTTGCTGGAGCTGTTGGGAATTGTAGTTGATATATCCAGGGTGTATCAAGCTAGCAAGAGTTTTGGCCCTGCAGAGTTTTTACCTCTGATTTAGCCAGCAGGACTCTCTAGATCTTCCATGCTCCTTCTCCTTGGGTTCCTTCTTTTATCCAGGGATTGGAAACACAACACACATACACACCCTAATGGAGCAGAAGATCTCTGCATGAATGGTATTTCCTTTCTTTTCTCACTGAATGTATAGCCATATAGTAGAAATCTCATGTCTATTATCCTTTTTGGATTGTCTTTATTGGGAACTGGATGCTAAACTGATGGTTTATGAGTTTATCTCTGGAAGACACTGTGCAGACAGAGAACTGTCAGCTCTTAAATAAAGTCACAGGTATAAAATTCCCCTTCTAGAACCTAAAAAGATGGCTTACACAAACGATTTGCCTTTTTTTTTAATCCGTTCAATCATGTCCAGTTCTTGGATACTGCCTGGACAAGTCCCCTGAAGTTTTCTTGGCAAGGTTTTGCAGAAGTGGCTTGCCATTGCCTCTTCTTAGGACTGAGGGAGAGTGACTGGCCCAAGGTCACCCAGCTGGCTTTGTGCCTAAGATAGGACCAGAACTCAGTCTCCAGGTTTCTAGCCTGATGCCTTAACCACTACCCCAAACAGACTCTCTTTTGCTTTTGTATTTTATTCCGTATTCCATTATAACCCAATTATTACTGGCTGGGGCGGGGGGTCCTAACTCTAGATCTTACATTGGATCAATGATTGGGGGGAGATGAAGATGGAGGGAGAGGAAAAGAGGACAATCAGTAGAGGAAGCATTGAATATTTGAAAATTAATTACTTTCCAGTTTTTTGGTCCACTTCACTATTTAGTATAGGGACGCGGTGGCGCTGCGGGTTAAACCGCTGAGCTGTCGATCGGAAGGTCGGCGGTTCGAAACCGCGCGGCGGGGTGAGCTCCCGTTGCTCGTCCCAGCTTCTGCACACCAAGCAGTTCGAAAACATGCAAATGTGAGTAGATTAATTGGTACCGCTTCGGCGGGAAGGTAACGGCGTTCCGTGAGTCATGCTGGCCACATGACCCGGAAGTGTCTATGACAACGCCGGCTCCAAGGCTTTGAAACGGAGATGAGCACCGCCCCCTAGAGTCGGACACGACTGGACTTTACGTCAAGGGAAACCTTTACCTTTTACCTCACTATTTAGAGAACATTCTTTAAAAGTTGTTCTCCCAGCCACATCATCAAGAGTTGCTTGCCTCTTAGCTGGGAAATGTTAAAAAATAAAACCTGTAGATAGAGTTATATAGCAAGGTACACAAGAAGAAAAGTCTCTTATACCTTTATAAGATGTATAGAAGAGAGAATTGTTGTGGAATTAAACCACTGAAATTCCCTTTTGTGATTAAGCTGTGCCCCGTTTTGCATTTAGCCATCCAGGGCTGTTCACAATTCATGGAAGTGGTATCTATGCATTCAATCCACTCCCATCCACTGAGATTGTTGACAGTCATTGCTTACAGACAATCAGATTCAGGCAAGTGGAAAATGACTGAAACAAGACTGGGCAGAAGCAAGCTCTCATCTAATGGTAGATCTCTGGGTAATCTGCAGTAAATCAGAGAGATATTCTGGCCATCCATCAGTTAACAATAGCAGCAACAAAATAACTGAATCTTGCCCTAATTATATATCTAAAGTTTTAAAAACTCTTTAGGATAATTAGGAATGGGTGTTTGTTTGGAAAGAGTGCAAGCTGCATTTAGTTCTGATGCTAAGCAAAATTTGGGAGCATAAAATTCCCTAATTCTGCATTTTTCACACTATGTTAATATTAGTGGATCTTATTATTAAAAAAGAGATCCTGTTGATCTAGATTGTCATGTGCGCCGTTTCAATGTATTTGATGCATCGTAACGTTTCGCATGTCATTAATTGGATGCGTGTTTCATTTGTCTAGGGAGGATGGGAACGATTATATTTTGGCTTTGCTTTGGAATGTATTTGTGTTATCTACTGCGCTCAAGGTTACTTTCCCAGGCTGGCAACTCTGACGATTGCTGGCACCTGTGCCGGGCGGGGCTGTTACGAGGGAGGCGGGATACGTTTGAAGCAAGGGTTTAAGTTTGTATTTGGCGCGCTTTTGCTCATTCTCAGCTTTCTCTGTATTTGTCTTTAGTACTCTAATAAATCAGATTTCATTTAGCATCCTCTTGTGAGTCTGAGTATTTGGGGCTAGGGCAATCATTACATAAAGCTGAGAATCTCAGTTCCTAACTCCGCTGGCCCCTGTCCAGGAAAGACAAGCGTCTAACCTGTGAGGGAGAGAGCCCGCGATGACCGAACCCGACATCGTGATGATGGAGGAAGGGGAACCGGACTCGACCGTGAGGCCGTCCGGCCGACCGTCCCAAGGTGGGGAGCTGTCCGCCATCAGAGAGGAGGCGAACTCCGGGTCGGAGAGCGAAGCCGGGGGGCTGAAAACGGCCCCGGAGACCACCGTGAATTCTCCGGGCGAGCTGCTCACCTGGGATGAGACCCGAGGAGATGCCACAGCAGCGGGGGGCCCATCCTGGAGGCAGAGATACCCCTTATCCCCCAACGTGGTGCAGGTGCAGCCAACGGAGGGCTCACCCACTCCGGATCGGATCCGAGTGCTGGAGTCGAAAATGGATTCGTTGGAGGCTATCCTGAAACAGCTGAGCTTGGATGTAACCTCGATGCGAGAGCTCCGGGAAGAATCAAGCCAGAGGCATTCAACCCCTTCCTCCCAGGGGCTGACCCCGGAACGGCGACGGGTGGTGCGGAGGCGCGAAGGGGACCAGTCGGTCCAGATGGAAATCGCAGCATCGCCCGGGCGATCGCCCCGGGGCCCCGTGCCGCCCCGAGTCAGGGAAGCACCAGCCGCAGCAGCCCCGGTGGTGGGGCGCAGCCCGGCGGGAGGCGGCATGCGAGACTTCCCTGTCAAGTTTGATGGGGACCCGACCAAACTCTCGTTCTTCCTGACGAATGCGAAAGCCTATATGGAGGAATGGGGGGCGGTTTTCCAATCGGAGAAGGCAAGAATCATCACCATTGCCACCAAACTGAAGGGGAGGGCGGCAGACTGGTATGTCCAGATGTGCCAGTCGGAAGCGCCTGAACTGGAAAATCTCGAGGAGTTCCTCTGGGCGTTGAAGCAACACTTCGAGGACCCCTTAGCAAAGGAGAGAGCAAAGCGAGCCCTGAAGGAACTCAAGCAGGGGTCCCGATCAGTGGCCGATTATGCTTTGGAGTTTAAAGCGCTAGCGGGGAAGGTGGATGACTGGTCCCAAGCAACCATCATCGAGCTCTTCAAAGATGGCTTGAATACAGAGGTGCTGCGCTGGTCCCTGGGGAGGGACGACCCATACACGCTGTATGAGTGGATCCTGCTGGCAGGAAGGGCTGAACATGCCCAAGAGATCTTTGCCCAGCGGAAGACCGCCAAGTCGGGGCGGGAGGTGAAGCCCAGCCGCCCATCGACCACCAGGGGGAAACCGGGACAACGACCCTGGGACGAGGAGCGGGAGAAGCGGTACGCAAAAGGCTTGTGTCTGAGATGTGGTAAGGAGGGGCATCGAGTAGCAGCCCCCTCTTCCCCTTGGGAAGAAATCTCCATGGATTTTATTGTAGAGCTACCACCCAGCCAACGCAAAACGGTCATTTGGGTGGTCAAAGATTATTTCTCCAAACAAGCTCACTTTATCCCTTGCGTGTCCATTCCGTCAGCGCGTCAATTGGCCCGCCTATTCCTTGTACACGTGTACAGGCTACACGGATGTCCCTCCCGCTTGATTTCGGACAGAGGTACACAATTTACCTCGCAGTTTTGGCGGGCGTTTCTCAAGCTGTTAGGCACGAAGCAAGCCCTCTCCACGGCTTGGCATCCTCAGACGGACGGGGCCACTGAGGCGGTTAACTCTACTCTAGAGCAGTACCTTCGCGCTTTTGTGAATTATCAGCAGGACAATTGGGTAGACCTCCTACCGTTTGCTGAAGTGGCTTACAACAATGCAGTGCATCAAAGCACTGGGCAAACCCCGTTTCGGGTGGCTCAGGGTAAAGACTTTGTACCTATCACTGATCTTCCACAACCTCCTGCAGGTGCAGTCACTACAGATGATTGGTCAACACAACTGGCTGACTCTTGGCCAATGATTCAAAAAGCATTGGCTGATGCACAGGCAGATTATAAACTGTATGCTGATCGGAAGCGAGCCCCACAACCTGCGTTCCAAGTTGGGGACTCGGTATACCTTTCTACCAAGTTTATCAAGTCTGCACAACCTTCAAAGAAACTGGCGCCTAAATTTGTGGGTCCTTTCCCAATTGTCGCTCAAATTAACCCTGTGACTTTTAAACTTGACTTGCCTCATAACCTTAAACGCTTACACCCTGTTTTTCATTGCAGCTTACTCAAACCGACTATTCCTTCTGATCGCTGGCATCGGCAACCTCCACCTCCCACCCCCATCATGATTGATGGTCAGCAGCACTTTGAAGTTAAAGAAATTTTGGACTCTAGACGCCTTCGCAATACTTTGCAATATTTAGTTCGTTGGAAGCATTTCCCTCATCCTGAGTGGGTCGCTGCACCAGATGTAGCTTCCCCGGTTCTGGTGGCCCGTTTCCACTCCGCTTATCCCTCGAAACCAGGTCCCTAGGGGTATTTTAGGAGGGCGGTATGTCATGTGCGCCGTTTCAATGTATTTGATGCATCGTAACGTTTCGCATGTCATTAATTGGATGCGTGTTTCATTTGTCTAGGGAGGATGGGAACGATTATATTTTGGCTTTGCTTTGGAATGTATTTGTGTTATCTACTGCGCTCAAGGTTACTTTCCCAGGCTGGCAACTCTGACGATTGCTGGCACCTGTGCCGGGCGGGCCTGTTACGAGGGAGGCGGGATACGTTTGAAGCAAGGGTTTAAGTTTGTATTTGGCGCACTTTTGCTCATTCTCAGCTTTCTCTGTATTTGTCTTTAGTACTCTAATAAATCAGATTTCATTTAGCATCCTCTTGTGAGTCTGAGTATTTGGGGCTAGGGCAATCATTACATAGATTCTGTTAAATGCAGCGCTTGTCCAGGCAGTCATAAGGGCTTGAGAATGACTCAAAGCCACAAACACACATCCACAAACACAACTCCCCCTATAATGTATATTCATGGACTGCTGAATTCCACACCAGGCCAAAATCAAGTCAAATTTGTCAGATCTTGTTCTATGGCTGACTCTACATCAAAAATCTCACTCCTCAGAATTATTGATAATAATCAATAGTATTAATATTATCAGCTGGGTAATATTTGAGATGACAGTGCTTGTGCCATACTGCACTGAATTCTAAACACCTGCTACCCATGTGCAAAACCATTCAGGATGTGATGGACATGAGGTTCTACCTTGCTGAATTTTGTCATTTTCCCACAATAAGGGTCCAATAACAGGTGACAGCATTCTACATGTGGACTTTTTATATGGCATTTCTTGCCTGCTGGACTGACCCATTGAGGATGAGAGGATAATCCTGTCCTTTTTAAAAAGATGCGTCTTCTACAAAGCTAGAACACCTTTTTTTTCCTATTTTATTTTTAGATTTTAACTAATGGAAGCATACACGCCTCAGAGTCATTTTTAATGGTATGTAGACATTTCTTTCTACCCCTTGTAGAATTGTTCTCTCTGAACAAGGACTGACCATGCAGAAACATTTGGCAATATTTAAATAGAGGTATTATAAATAAATTTTAATAAATAATATAAATTACCTTATAGACTTTATGGTATCAACTGTCATTGCATTTTGGAATGATTTACCTGTTATCCCTAAGGTTCCACCTGAACTCCTGGTGACTGACTGACTGACTGACTGACTGACTGACTGACGTATTTATTAAATTTATTTTATTTAATGTATAGGCTGCTCAGCTCCCAGATGACTTTGGGTGGCTTACAACTAAAAGCAACTTATTAAAAGGAAGTACAATAGACCAGAAGAACAAAGTACAAATAAAAAAGCAAAACAAAACCAAGCACTTACAAAAGTCCCACCTTTGTAGACCTTTTGGGAGGAAAACGGTTGCCATTCCACTCTTCCATGGCACTTTTTTTCAGCTTCCCAGTCTAGCCTCTAGGCCCAGAATTTCCCAGTGGTCTCCCATGCAAGAATAAACTACATCTAACCCTGCTTAGCTTTTCTGAGATCAGCCTGGGTTGCTTAGGTGCTGTCATCTGCTGTGACCTTTACCTTCAAGTATAGCATTTATTACATATTACTTCTTAAATAATCCTGTAACAATCCTAATAGGTCACTATTATTCCTTTTTTACACATGGGATGCTGAGGCTGAGATACAGACAGATTTCTTACATTGGTATAAGTCAATACTCCAGCATGCTAGGCCAAAAGCCAATAAATTTAGCATGGCTTGAGAACCCAGTTTAGTGACATTCAAATGTGAAAACAAGGCTGTGATATAGGGTCTATGTGGTAACAAGTGGCACCTGAACTCTTTTCTCAACACTCTTTTTAGTCATTTGATTTTCCAGCTGTTATTCAGCTGTGCCTATGTTGATGCTTGGATTTTTGGAAGTGTTAGGTGTTCAAAATATTTTTTTCTGTCTTATACAGTAGGGCTATGTTTTAAAGGAGAAGAAATTGAGAGTAGACACGCAATCCATAGGAAAGGACTGCTTGTTATTTGTCATACTGGATGTTGATGCTATCCCCTTTTTTTCTTGAATGTATCACTACATGATTCGAATAGAAATGAAAAAAGATTGCATTTCACTCAGTTCAATGTTCTCAGAGTTTATGGAATGTGCAGAGAAGACTGCCAAACAGCCTTTGTCCTAGTGGAATATTGTCAAGATCAGACCATTAGGGTCAGGGTATGGAAAATGTCTTTCCTGATTCTATTGTCCAGAATATTTTGATGTAATCAACCAGGTACCAATGGTTACAAGACTAAATAGAACCACCTGCTGAATGCTTGTTTATACACAGATCTCCCAAAGCCACCTACAACTTATTAAAAGTTTAAATCCAGTTCATTTAAATCAAGAGTAACATAGCAATTTCTGCAATGTGAAACAGTTTAAAAGCTACTGCTCGAGAGTTGGAGCCCAACAGAACAGCTCTGGCTGTCCAATCCTGTCTGCGTCAAGTTATAAGAGCAGTAGCCAAATGGAAAATATGAGTGATCTAGGATTATGAAAGTGGGGATTATTTTGTTTTTAAACTGTAGATCAAATAATGCAGAGTGCAGCAGAAAGTGGCTGTTGGAACTAGCTTCAGGCAGAGTTAGGGAGTTCATGGCTGGGTTATGGTAGGGCAGTGTTTCTTAAAGTCTTGGCAACTTTAGGGCATGTGGGCTTCAACTCCCAGAATTCCCAGCCAGCATGTTGCCAAATTTGAGAAACACTGTGGTAGGGGAAAAATTGCTCAGGAAAGGATACAAAGATTGAACAGGACAAAAATAGCCTGCTTCAAGTGGGATCTACTTTCCTATCTTAAGATTGCTAAGGAATTTTTGCATTTGACAAACCTAACTGCTCAAAAGCAACCCTGAAGAAAACATGATATAGTTTCCTGCATACCAAGGGATATTGAAAGACACTTTCCTTGGGCATAAGACAATGGACGTTTGTTATTGAATCTGATTACAAAGAAAAAATCTTGTTATGAATTGTAATTACTGAAATCTGTCCCCTCCATAGTTTCTCTATCTAAGTGCCAGTAAGAATTGAAATAATGATATAGTGTTTTACAATTATCACTCAAATTTGTACTTTATTGTCTATATACCTCCACTGATAGCCAGGTTGACCCTACACTCCAGAACTAGCTCTATTGTTAGGCTTAGTAAGACACACATCTCAGACAACAGATGGGGAAAAGGTGCAAGAATGAACTGCATGACCTGATTCATACATCATTGTTTGCTTAGCTATGGTCTACTGAAGACATCACAATTGGCTGGAATTATATAATACTGTATTGGGTTCACATAACATCCTAATCAAAACTAGCTATGTGAGCAGGTTCACATATCAACTAAGTCACATGTAAATTCAGCCACTGTGGTTTAAAAATCCTTATTGATAGTTGAGTATGTTCTAAACATCAAGTCAATAATTCATAAATTAAACATCAAGTCAATAAGTCATAAATTGCTGCTTAGCAGTGCACCAGATCTGTAGGTGACATGCAGCATATATTTTGCCCCTAAGGTAGTTTGCTATCTTCCAATAGAATAGAAGATGCCGATGTTGAAATATGCCTATGTTTAGTCAACTTTTGTTTGTGAAACTGGGGCAGGAAGCACCATCCTGCCTTTCATCTCAGCACAGCAAAATGTTTGGGGCTTCATTTGGAATCCAAGCATAGAAGCTCAGAATGTAGATATTCCAGAATGTGCAGGGCAGGTACAATCATCTGTAGGGTACCTGAAATTCTTACACATCGTATTACAGAAGGTCATGAAAAAGTGGCATTCCTATCTTTTATTAAGATCTTCAAGCAATCATTTTTCAAAGGCTACTGGACAGGTGAATATTTGGCTAATATGGGGAAACATTTCAAGGAGCATTGATTAATTCAGGTTGTTCATCATTCAAGCACTGAGCTAAAGGATGCTCATAATTCTGCAGAAGTTGGAGAAACTATCTGATATCCTGGCATCAGCCCTGACTCTCCTGGGATAAGCTGGCAGATGAAATGAAAGCAATAGAGATTTGGGGAGAAAGGGCCATGGTATCATTCTGAAATTTCTGTAAAACCTTAACACGGATCCTTGACAAACCTGTTTCAAAATGCTCAGAGAAAAGTGTTTTTCCTCCAAAGAGGAAAAGAGAAAGAAGAAACGGGGATGCAAGGGGGGCAGCTCAAAAATGATGGGAGCTTCTGAAAAAATAAAATTCAGAGGGCACAAAAGAAAGAAAACCGAGAAACATCTAAGAAAATCAATGTACTTGCCCAAGGAACATTTTGGTGAGCTGAGCTTTTAAAAAGGGTAAGTATAGGAGATGGTAAGAAGGAGCATATTGAAATGATGGAAACAAGGCACTAGCTCAAATACAATGAGGATGATAACAGGAAGACCATAGCCTGGAATGTGCAAAGGCTTGCAAAGGTTGGCAAGAAAATTAATTGGAAAAGAAATATTAGTCTATGATGCAAGCAAGACAGAAGAAGAGAAAGAAGGAGTTCCAGTGCTTGGAGGACATGTTAACATGTGATTGAGAGAAGGTGGAATCACTCACCATATTAGTTAAGACTTTTCCCATCCCCCCAAAAAATCTGTTCCATATATTACAAAAAGAAGAAACAACGAAAGGGCAAATCTGCATTCAAGGCTAGGAAAGAAAATGGCTGGAAAATATCCCAGCCATTTTAAATGAATTTGTATCTCTCCAAATGCATGCATAATTGATTTGGAAATCATAGGAACGTCATGGACGCTGTATACTATACAGTATCTTGATTTCAGTAAAACATTTTATACAAGTCATCTATATCTTTTGGGCAACGTGGTAACATGAAGGCTGGAATTAAGTGAATTGGCAAGTAGTTAACAGTGTTCCTTAATAAAGGTTAGTATCAACCCAGAGAGAATTTTCACATGGAATACTCTGGGCCTTGTGCTGTTTGATGTTTTCATAAACAACTGGGAAGATGGTACATAACTGATGCTGATTCAGTATTTGCAGTGGGTCAGCTATCTTCACAGAAAACAGAATCAATGTTGAAAAAGATCCTGATATGCTGGAATGCTGGGCTGAGACAAAAATGTTATTAAATTTAGTAGAAATAAATACAGAGTGTTCAGAATCAAAGGCACAAGGGGAATGTGTGACTTGGAATCAGTTTGTGCAAAAATGTCTCTAGATTTGCTTTGATTGGTGTCTCTAGATAGCTTAGCTGACTGCAAGCTGAAAATGAGCTAGCCACATGCTGCAGTTGCTAAAAAGGCCAATGCAGTCCTAAGCTGTATTAGAGAAGCATTGCTAGATCTCTGGTCAGGCTGTCTGTGAAATATTCTGCCTTGTCTTGTGTGCCACAATTCAAGAAGGATGTAGTACCACTGTGTCAACTGGAGAATGGCTAGGATGATAAATAGTTTGCAAACCAAGTCATTTAAGTAATGGTTGAAAAGGCTACACTTGTTTATTCTGGATCAGAGGATATTGGGAAAAAATGTAATTGCTTTCTGAAGATGGAGCAGACTAAGTCACTGTTACTTTTGAAAATTAGACTAGAACTATTGTGTAAATTGCTAGGAGGCAGGTTTCAAGTAAACATTACGAAACCACCTAAATCCAGAAGTCTCAGGAAGCGGTAGGCTCTCCACTAGAGATTTATAATCAGAGGTTGAACATCCATCTGTCAGAGATGCATTGGGTTATAAAAATTATTCCAAAATCCTTTCCAACTTTGCATTTACAGATAAATGAGCATAACTTTTTAAAGTTTTAAGAATAGTTCCAGATGAAGTGGTTATGGACCTGTGATTCCCACACCAAGAAATCTCTTCCATATTCCCTCAATCATGACTCATCCTTGAAAATATGCTTTAGTCCTGATCTACAGACTTCATTCCTATTCAAGCAGTCTCTCACATATATTGTTCACGCCCAGCAATGGCTAAACTGAGACCAACTTAGCAGTTGTAGCCTGAGGTAGCTGCTTCTTCTTTTGAACTATAGTGCCAAGATGTAAACTTGAGTAGGTTAATAATTCTATGTTCTCTTTCCAAGGCTAGATTGTGCATTGTATAAGTACTGATTTACCCCCTTCTAATTCATATAGACTAATCCAGAATTAATGAGATCTCCATAAAACACAGAAAGTCAGGCAGTAATAAGGAGTAATTCCTTTTTTTACTCCAAGATGTAAATTGCAAGAAAAGTCATACTTCGAGATGTAGTGATAAATGAATAAGCACCAAGTGCTCTGGGATGCTCAAATGTGCTTCAGGTATACCAGCCCAACAGTGGAGGTGGAGGGGATGGTGATGATGCCATAAGGCACATACTGTAGAAGAATGAATCTGAAAGAAAGCAGCTTGCCTGTTGGACTCACAACTGGGGAAAACTGAAACAGGGTATGTTGTTTCACAACTCACTCTCTTAGCCACTATATGATGCAAGTTCTAAATTCACAGAATGGCAGAGTTGGAAAGAGCCATTTAGACCTTTAAACTCAACTCCCTGCTCAGCACCAGTGCAATAGTCCAAATTAAAGCATCCACAATGGATGATTGCCCAGCCTCTGTCTGGACACATCCAGTGAAGAAGAGCCCACCAAGGGGAATTGGTTCCACTGTCAAACTGTTTTTACTGTTAGGAAGTTTTTCTAACATTCAACCAGAATTTGTCTTTTGTCATTTAAGTTTTGTTTGTTCATTTCACAGAGCTTCTATGCTGTCCCAATGATAAGATTTTCAGTGGCTCCCATATGTAATATCCTGTGTTCTGGGATGAAAGAGATCAGGCCTTGGCCTTCCTCTGTGTGACATGCCTTCTAGTACTTGAAGATTGCTCTTATTTCACCTCAGTCATTTTCTCTCAAAAATGCTAATATATTCCTCTCAGTCCCTCTTGGTAAAACTTGATTTCTAGTCCCTTTATTATTTTTGTTCTACTTCTCAGCACCTATCCAATTTTTTTTAATTTATTTTTTTCCTTTAAAAGTGGTGCCAAACTGGACTTAGTAATCAAGATAAGTGATCTGGCCAATGAAGAATATAGTGAACTGCTGATAATCTAGCCTAAAATAGTATTTGCCTTTTAGCCACACCACACTACTGACTCATATTCAGCTTGTAATTAACTATAGTTCCAAGATCTTTTTAAACTTCCTGTTCACAAGCCCAGTAGCCTTCATCCTATACCTGTACATTTGAATTATTTTCCTAAGGAAGAATACTGATTATTCTTGATTTAATTACAGCCTGTTAATTGTTTTTATTTATTTATTAAATTTTATTTATTAAATTTTAGCCTATCAAGATTATTTTGAACTTTACTTTGTATTTGCTCTCCTATCATGAACTTTATGCACATTTGATAAGCATTCCCTCTACCTCTTCACCCAATTCAGGAATGAAAGTGTTGAAACATAGTAGACCTAGAACCAAAATCTGTTTTAGCCCACTTGATGCCTTATACCAATTTGATGATGAACCACTGATGAGCACTCTAAATATAGTTTTCAAAAAGCAGCATGCAAACTCCTGTGGTCCAGTAGCAGAATTTTCCAGTTTTGCAGCCTCATCTGGAACACTGTAAATTACTTCCTGTTTCAGAATAATCACTTCTAGAAAATGTAGAACTCCCCCAGAAAGGCTGGATTCTGGCAGAAAAAAAATGGAATGTTCCAGGGGACACTGGAACAGACCATGGAGTTCCACCATTTTCAAGTGAGCAGTGGTGTACCTGATATACATGGCATCCAGCCCATACTTATCCAGCTTCCTAAACAGAATATCATGGGGCCTTTGGTCTTCCTCCATCTTCTGAAGGAGAAAATTGTGAGAAAGACAGTCAGGAATTTCCTGGAAGGACCATGCTTGCTTTCCTTCCAGTTTGTCTACCAACAGTTATTGGGGTAATTAAAATCCCTCATCACTGCCACTTTATGCCTCTTTGAAACAGCTGCAATTTACTTTTGAAAAACATAATCTGCATTTTCTCTTTAGTTGGGTAATCACTAACAGTGGTGTTCCTTTTATTCTCTCTTTCACATTTTAACTCCAATTCTCTCAATACCATTGCCAAGTTCATTTCCTTGGATTTCTCTGCAGATGTGGAAATGTTTAGCATACAGTGCAACCCCTCTGACCTTCCCATTGTTTATATTCTTTATGAATAAGTTGTATCATCAGTTATTATATTCCAATCATAAGAATCTTCCCAATATCTCAGTTATATCTATTAAATTTATTTCTTACTTCAAGACTTAGTGCATAGACAATAAAGACTATGAATTTTATCAATCAGTGTCCTTCCTGGTTGTTCATACAGTGGTGTTGATGGCCCTAGTGTAGGACACATTCAGAAACCTTGTTTAATGGGTTTTCCTCCACTCTGTGAAGGAACACAAAGGATGCCAGCATAAATCTGCTCTGCTCCCATAGCCATTCTATTCAACCTCATCAGTGGTTTTTTCTTGAAACTCTCATGCAGGGCGAGTCAAGATTCACCAACTGGTGGGTTCCTCTGACCTTGAGAGAAATTTCCACCAAATGTTTCCCCTATCATGGTCTGGGGCTGAGGAAGAAGAGGAGTTTTGATAGATAGCCAGACCAAAAGGTTTAGCCAACTCTCAGACTCTTTATGTACAAGAATGGCTGTAGACGTCTTGGTGTATCATGCCTGTCAGACTTGTACAGAGACCAATCCCCAACAGGCAGGTCATTCTTTGTTTCTACGAGTCTGACAGGCAAGTTGCTTTAGAAGACTCCTCATCTTACGGGACTATGCAACTGGCTGTATATTGATGGCCAGTTGATACTCCCAGAATCAGAAGTTTAGAGAAATCTGTAGAGTCGATGTTGGAACCCATCTTATGCTTTAGGATAACAGAATGATGATGGTGGGGAAGATAGGAAAGAAATATTTTAATCAATTGTTGTTGTTTATTCGTTTAGTCGCTTCCGACTCTTCGTGACTTCATGGACCAGCCCATGCCAGAGCTTCCTGTCGGACGTCAACACCCCCAGCTCCCCCAGGGATGAGTCTGTCACCTCTAGAATATCATCCATCCACCTTGCCCTTGGTCGGCCCCTCTTCCTTTTGCCCTCCACTCTCCCTAGCATCAGCATCTTCTCCAGGGTGTCCTGTCTTCTCATTATGTGGCCAAAGTATTTCAGTTTTGCCTTTAATACCATTCCCTCAAGTGAGCAGTCTGGCTTAATTTCCTGGAGGATGGACTGGTTTGATCTTCTTGCAGTCCAAGGCACTCTCAGAATTTTCCTCCAACACCACAGTTCAAAAGCATCTATCTTCCATCTCTCAGCCTTCCTTATGGTCCAGCTCTCGCAGCCATATGTTACTATGGGGAACACCATTGCTTTAACTATGTGGACCTTTGTTGTCAGTGTGATGTCTCTGCTCTTCACTATTTTATCGAGATTTGTCATTGCTCTTCTTCCAAGGATTAAGCATCTTCTGATTTCCTGACTGCAGTCAGCATCTGCAGTAATCTTCGCACCTAGAAATACAAAGTCTTTCACTGCTTCTACATTTTCTCCCTCTATTTGCCAGTTATCAATCAAGCTGGTTGCCATAATCTTGGTTTTTTTGAGGTTTAGCTGCAAGCCAGCTCTTGCACTTTCTTCTTTCACCTTCATCATAAGGCTTCTCAGTTCCTCTTTGCTTTCAGCCATCAAAGTGGTATCATCTGCATATCTGAGATTGTTAATGTTTCTTCCAGTGATTTTAACTCCAGCCTTGGATTCCTCAAGCCCAGCATGTCGCATGATGTGTTCTGCGTAGAAGTTGAATAGGTAGGGTGAGAGTATACAGCCCTGCCATACTCCTTTCCCAATCTTAAACCAGTCCGTTGTTCCGTGGTCTGTTCTTACTGTTGCTGCTTGGTCCTTATACAGATTCTTCAGGAGGCAGACAAGATGACTTGGTATCCCCATACCACTAAGAACTTGCCACAATTTGTTATGGTCCACACAGTCAAAGGCTTTAGAATAGTCAATAAAACAGAAATAGATGTTTTTCTGAAACTCCCTGGCTTTTTCCATTATCCAGCGGATATTGGCAATTTGGTCCCTAGTCCTCTGCCTTTTCTAAACCCAGCTTGTACATCTGGCAATTCTCGCTCCATGAATTGCTGAAGTCTACCTTCCAGGATCTTGAGCATTACCTTACTGGCATGTGAAATGAGTGCCACTGTTCGATAGTTTGAACATTCTTTAGTGTTTCCCTTTTTTGGTATGGGGATATAAGTTGATTTTTTCCAATCTGATGGCCATTCTTGTGTTTTCCAAATTTGCTGGCATATAGCATGCATTACCTTGACAGCATCATCTTGCAAGATTTTGAACAGTTCAGCTGGGATGCCGTCGTCTCCTGCTGCCTTGTTATTAGCAATGCTTCTTAAGGCCCATTCAACCTCACTCTTCAGGATGTCTGGCTCTAGCTCACTGACCACACCGTCAAAGCTATCCCTGATATTGTTATCCTTCCTATACAGATCTTCCGTATATTCTTGCCACCTTTTCTTGATCTCTTCTTCTTCTGTTAGGTCCTTGCCATCTTTGTTTTTGATCATACCCATTTTGGCCTGGATTAATCAATTCATCATTAATCAATTAATGGTTATTAAATAAATTGCTGGCAAGGGATAACCTTACAGATGCCAAGGGCATGCTGTTGCTTTTAAGGAATCGATACTGTTTAAAGGTTGCTGCAGTCTGGAAATAAACGTATGTTATGAAGACATAAGCCTTCAGTGCTGTCTCCTCACAAGGCAACAAATCTTATGAAAGGCAGCTACAAAATTTCTAAATGCTCAGTGAAAAGAGGAGAAGAAAGCAGTGAAACATAAAGTTAAGTGAACTACAAGTTGATATATGATCAACACCTTAGTGAAAATTTTACCTACATTTATTGAATAATGATATTAATAATATTTGCCCCTCTGCTGTGAAATGATCTGTACATTCCTATTCTCATTCATCAGAACAACTGCAATTCTATTAATGCAGAGTTTTCTCCAGAGAAGCTCAGTAATATTAACTCTGTCAGGTAGATTAAAACTCTAATGCTAATAAGGAAGATAGATGCCAAAACTATCTTCTCTAATCTGGTGCTCTCCTGTTGTTATTAGCTCTTTTAATTCCAGTATTCCAGCCAGCAAGTTAGATGTTAGAACACATCTGGATCTTGCTGGACTAGAGAGGGATGTCTTATGTTATAGAAGCTGTAATTTAAACTTTGACCACAAAGCAATAAACACAGAATTATAAAGTCTACCATTTAATTGGAACAATCATTTACATCATATTGTAGCTTCTTTGGGCAAACATAGGACAGCTTTGCTACATAAGAGTAATATGAAGCTGAGCTTGGACAACTATGAGAGCGGAGCCTGGTGAATTAAGAAAGAAGTCAGTGCAGCGTTTCCTCCAGGATCTTGCATATATACCCTTAAAGGAAAGTTGGATACTCCATCTTATCCTCACTACAACCCTTAAAGGAAAATTGGTCTCAGAGCTAGTGACTGGCAAAAGATTATCCTGTGGACCTTGCATCTAAGTGAAGATTTATGCCTGGAGCTCACCAACCTGAGGCCAACAGTCTCATTCTAGAATCAAAGACTGGTCATTTATTCTATGGGTGCTTTAATTGTAACTCTAACTTTAATTGCAACTTTAACTGCAACCTGGCATAGGGCCAGGTTACCTGAGGGACCGTCTCATCCCCATCACATTGACCCATCCCCCCCAGTCATGCAGAGCGGGCATGTTATGGACCCCATCTGTAAAAGAATTCCACCTGGCGGGGTCCAGGAAGCGGGCCTTCTCTGCAGTAGCCCCCACCCTCTGGAACAGCTTTCCCCTGGAGGTGAGACAAGCCCCCTCACTCCTGGACTTTCAAAGAAAACTAAAAACTTGGTTTTGCCAGTATGCCTGGAGCAGGAAGGGGGATGGCTAGTCCCCTAGAATGGCCCTTTATACTCATAGATTGATACAGAATCTTTAGCCATCTGGATTTTACCACATTTTATATTTTTATTGTCTATTTATATTTATGGTATTTATAATTGTATTGAATTTTATATTTTGCTTTTATTGTAAACTGCCCAGAGTCCCTCCTTTTGGGGGGAGATGGGCGGTGATAAAATCTGATAAATAAATAAAATAAATAAAAACTCAAAAGACTTGATAGAAAAGACCACTGGGGCAAGAGCCTAACTACATTTGTAAGGGATCATATCATCATCAACTAGATCAGAAATTGATAGGAGCACAACCTCTTCTTAATGCTAATTTTGTAAGACACTGTTGAGTATGGCTAGAGAAAAGAAGGGTCATACTGATAGATGGTGAGACCCTCCTAATCAACCCAACTCTAACCCTTAGATCCCACCTCTCTACTGCCTTGGTGTAGATTCTGGTTATGAGTTATGTAGTACTTCCTACTGCCACTATCACCTTTCTGGAGGAAGGAAATTCCTTCCTCTGGTTCCTAACCCTTAACATTGACTTCTGAGAGTGATGGGCCTCTCACAGCTTGACTTGCCAATATACAGGGGCAGGAGGGATGATGACAATAGTGATAATGGAAAACAAAATCCAGCATCTGGGTTCTTGAGGTTTAAATTAGAGTTGCATGTTGACTTCAACAGAGAGCACATGATCCCACCCTTCTTAGCTGCCTTTCAATAGCAAAACACACATGCAACATAGACATTGTAAAGAGCATCATCCTGCTTGCCTAAATGTGAAATTTCTCCTAATAGACACAGAAAGTGGAGGTGGGTATAATAAGCTTTTAGGAATAAGGGAAGCTATCGTAACACAGATCAGCCCAGAACTGAATTCACACACCAGGCTATGACATAGTCATATTTTAACCATAGCTTGTTGAAGAAGCCATAGTGTCTCTGTTCATATAATACTATAATATAAGAAGCCATAAACTGTGGTGCACAAACCACAATGGGTAAGTTTAAATGTTGGCTAGGTTGAAGTCAAACAAGTCACTTAATGGGTTTAGCGCAATTATGAATTCAGTTTCTGCCCATTCTGATGGTAAGTAGCAATTTAGGGTCTAAATCAGAGATGGGTATTTCCAATTTTTCATGGTTCTTTAACGGAAGTTCCAAGGATTATTCCTTGAATCTTTGCACAAAAATCATTTGCTATATTGCTATTTTCCAATGGTTATTTGAATATTTAATATAGGAAAATGCAACTTTCCTTGTAATTACAATATGTAAGATTGGACTGGAACAGCCAGTTTGGTGTGGTGATTAAGGCACCAGGCTAGAAACTGGAAGACCGTGAGTTCTACTCCTGCCTTAGGCACAAAGCCAGCTGGGTGACCTTGGGCCAGTCAATCTCTCCCAGCCCTAGGAAGGAGGCAGTGGCAAACCACTTATAAAAAACACCCAGAAAACTTCAGGGACTAGTCCAGGCAGTAACCAGGAGAAAAAAAATGACTTGAAGTTGCGTGCGCACGCGCGCGCACACACACACACACAAAGATTGGGCTGTGGATCCCCTAAGAAAATAGAAGGACACCCTGGACACACTTACAGGTACTGCCTCCTATGTTATCATGAAATGTATGTCAAACAATTCACAAAATAAAATTCTGGTAAGCTTTGGTTCAAATTCACTTCATGGAGAAGGTTATGTTTTGTTTATTACATTAAGGAGATTCCAGTTCACTGACCCTCTGAAGACTTTAAAAATTATAGCAACATCAAGGCAGAGAAACCCTGTAAATACAAGCTAAGAACAGTTCAGTGGAGAGATGGATGGCATGTTTCCATTCCCTAAAAGGAAAGTGGATAAACAAAAAAGGATATAGAGCTTTTGAAAGAAAATCTGGTGCAAAAGGGGCATTCCTCATGTTTTTACCAGAATCAAAGCTGCTAGCAAAAGAACATATCTTCCCCAACTTTAGAAGCAAGAAATAGTTTATTTCTCTAAGACTTTTATGAGTTAAAAGGCAAGGTTTCCAATTTACTGCATGGCAGGTTTATTAGTCAAGAGTGTCTGTATTACAGGGTACACTTCTGTATGAATAGAATCAGTTTATAAAACAAGATCCTCCAGTTTTCTTATTGATAGGGAACAATGGATGAAGCCTAACTACATACTTCCAGCAGCAATGGATAGAAAGTAAATGCTTTGCTCTTGATTGATTACAGTATGTGCCATTAGGCTGGTGTCAACTTTTAGAGAACAGATAAGCAAAATTCACAAAATCAGTACATTTGTACATAGCTGAACATACTAGTTAAAGGATGTACTGCAGGTTAATTAAGTAAATAATTCAACATTGATTTTTAATGAAGCAAAATAAAAAAGCACTAAGCTACAAATATACATACATACATACAAACATACAAACATACATATATGGAGAGAGAGAATGTGTGTGTGTGTTAGTGGAGTCAAAAGTTGTGCTTGCAAAACAGATTAAATCATAAATCAGGACTAATAAACCAAAGTGGCTGTGTTCACACAACACACTAAGATCAACCATGTTATAGCTTAATATGATGGCCTGGTTCACACACCATGCTAAGACATAATGCCACTCCTTTGGTTTAGTTTATATTGGTATGTAAACAATGGCTTATGGTTTAGTATGTTCTATAAACAGTCATTTTAGTTGTAACTCTTGTTACATTGATTGAATTCACATGCTACACTAACCTATACATTATTTTAATCAAGATTTGTTCAATAAACTCCAGAGGCTGGGTTCATACAATATACAGTACTATTCATGATGTGAGAACCCAGTTAGTTTGCTCTGGCATTGCAGTGAACCACAATTTGTTAATCATGGATTATTTTTAATATAGTTGGCTAGATTCACACATTGTGCTAAGCCATAGTTTGCAAACCATTCTGCTTGGACTCGCACAATACTAGGGCTACCTTATCTGCACTGCACAAATCCAGGCAGTTAATAGATGGCAGCAAAGAGATGTAGAAATCTCTCCTTGTCTCCATCTAGTGGCCATCTCAGGCCAGTTATGGGATCTCTATACAACCCCTAAGCCAAAACTAAATTAACCACATTCCTGTATAGCTTGGCACAACATATGAACCAGCTAGTATCTGAAAACTATAACTGGGATGTTTTCAATAACTTTTCAATATTCAGAAAAAAATATAGCATTAAAAGGATCAATTCGAGATTCATATGTCCAAAAGTTCCAAGCTGGCAACCAGGGGTGTTGGGGGTATATGTAAAAAATGACAAGAGGGGTAAGCATGACCATATGATTGAAGCCCTGCCCCTTTTTAATGTGCAACATACATGTCACACAGATATGAAAAAGGGGTAAGGCTTCAGTTGTACACTCACAAGTGCCATGTTGACTTTTTTGATCCTTCCCAACAGATGCCCGTTTACCAATCTCTAGAGATGATGCAGTGATTCATACATGAGAGTAGAAATGAATACCTATATGCTGCTAAGAGATCCTGAGTTGCACTAATACCCACATGCTCAAGATCTTCCATGTTTGGTAGTGGAACAGGACACTTGCCCATCCTAATCCTGCGATAAATATCTGCTTCCCACTGCCTGGTACAAAGCACATGATTCAGAAATCTTACTGTGTTGGTTTGGTGAGTGCTTAGATGGAAAACCACATGACAGAAGCCTTGAATTCTGTTTAATCAGTATATTTAAAGAATATTTGGATCATCTTACCAGACTGCATATATGCAAGGGTTGCCCTTGTAGATCTAACTTTTGAACCATAGCACAGTAAATCCCTGTGTTACACAAGATAAATGCTGCCACCTTCTCAAATAGGCAGCAATATGCTATTGGCAATTCAGTATGGAAGTTAGCAGTCATAATCTTTTTCTTGACAGTGAAAGAAACGTAGGCTGATTCTAATTATTTGAGATGTTTACTTACTGCATTGCATAAACTATATCACAGGTTTACAGATTTAATATGTAATGATAAACAACACTTAGTAAAGATGGAATCTCTCTGCTCACAAAACAGAAAAAAGCAACAAAATAATAATAAAACACGGGATAGAATCATCACTTTAAATAATCACTTTAAAGGCCTGCTGGAATAGAGCACACTGTTTATGCTTCCTTGCAGAAAGTCAACAGGAGAGATTACTGTATACACATATCCTTAGAACTGAGTTACATTATGTAACGATAGAACGTCTTCTTCATCTTCTTCCTATCGTTTTCCCATTATCACAGGGTCTGCTTTTCAGATCCTGAAATGCCACTTTGCCCCACCATCCGCATCCTCAGGGCTCAGACTCTCAATTTGCATGTCCTTATTGATGGTGTCTTGCCATCTCTGTTTTAGTCACCCACATGGCCACCAGCCATCGATTTTAAGATGGTAAACTATTTTGGCGACAGTGGAAGATTCCGCTCTAAGGACACGTCCGTACCAACAAAGCCGGCTTTCTCTCATCTTCTCTGTAATTAATGACATGCCTGGTTGTTGTCAGATGGCATCGTTTGTGACGTGATTGAGCAGGGAGATGCCCGATATCCAATGAAGCATACACATTTCCATAACATGGAGCTGGCTCTCTATACCTTTTGTTGCTGCCCAACACTCAGTTCCATACAGTGCCACAAGGAGAACGATCGTCTTATAGATCTTAGATATGAGATGGGTTGGTATTTGTTTGTCTGCAAAGAAAAAATTCTGCGGTGGCCAGGAAAAATGGGTAATACAGTAAAATGGGACATACACTGCAACCTCATCTTCTTCCAGAGTGCCAGAGAAGAGGAAGACTGGATTTGTTCAACAAGCCAGACTAAAAAGTAGTTGGCTAGCTGGTAGCTCAGTATTATGCCAACCCAACCACTGTGGCTAGTTTATACTCCGGTGTGTTATGTGAATTCAGGCTGTTGGAATCATTCAGTGAACCGTGTTCTTTTCATCATACTTTATCATATTTATCATGGAAGGTTTGCTTAACTGCAATTTGTTGAAGAAGCCATAGTTCAAAATAGCCCCATTTTCTGTGCAGCAAAGTGCTGTTAAAGGTACAAGATTGGATGTGCTTTTTTCTTGACCAAATCCGTCTCCTTCCTGCAAAGGATGGTTGCTTCTGAGAAATAGCAATGCCATCACTAGGCAGAGGAGGAGGAAGAGACTACAGAATAGGGGCAACATGGCAGGAGGTCGTATTGGTGTGGCAGTGTCTCTACCACCCTCACTCATTGTTATCTAGCCCAGTGCTCTGGGTTTGTGCAATTCACTAAACCAAGTAACTAAACTAACCATACAGGCCAGTCACAGAATGCACCTCATTTTTATTTGCAAGAGAAGAAAGGCAGGTAGAAACCTAAAAGAGGAATAAACGCACACAGAGTACACTAAATTGTAGTTGTTTACTTTTAAACCTGCTTATAAAATAGGGGACTACTAGGGTACAACCAGAAGGTTCCCTAGAGGCGAAGATAACTAGGCTCAGACTCTCATACTTCGGGCACATCGTCAGGAAAGACCAATCGCTTGAAAAGGACGTCATGTTTGGCGAAGTTGAGGGCCAGAGGAAAAGAGGAAGACCTTCAGTGCGATGGATTGATACAGTTACAGCAACAATGGATGCAAACACTGGAACAGCCAGGCATATGGCGCAAGACTGAACAGCATTTCGTTCTGTTATACATAGGGTCGCCATGAGCCATAAATGACTCAACAGTAACTAACAGCAACAAGGGTACTACTAAGACTGGGCTTGCATGATATAAATATACTATATCTAATCTATAGACTAGATTAAAGTGTGACTCAGTGTATGTGGTGCCAAGCAGGCAATATGTGGTTAGTTTAGGGTTCAGCACATTGTACGAGTCTAGGCAATTTGGTTAATGGGATAAACCATGGTTCTGATTTTGTATGTTGTCTGAATGCAGCTAAAGAGTTAATATATAATAATAATATACTCTACAAGAAGTAAGGAAGGTTAAATTCAATTCCACGTTTAAATATATATCACTCACTATATATAATTTATAATTTTATTCAGATACTGAGTATTTAAAAGATCCCATTGATCTTTTGTGTTTTTTTAATTCTCTGGCATCTCTTATCCAGCAATTCCATTCACCAAGAATGCTGAATTCCAGCAGCTTCTCTGAATTCAGGCCAGTTTATAGCCTCGGTTCCTTCAGATTACAGTGGTTTTAATACAGCATTATCTGCTGATTTATGTGTTTATTTTCTGACAGAAGGCCTCTTGGTTCTCTGTTATCCATAACGATCAAACTGTAGCCTACAGCGCTTACCCCAGATAGGTTACAGAAGGTTTACCAAAATTCTACAACTCTTTAACATTTTGATTTCCAACATTTGGTTATAAAAGGATTATAGTCCTTTCTTCTCACAATGCATTGAAACAGGAAAAGGAGTTTGTCTTGCTATCACAACTCCTTACATTGGTTGGCTTCATAAAATACACACAATGAGGTCAATTAAAAACCAGTATGTGCCTTTGAACAACATATTATGCTAGGTTAGTTTTAATTTTGTTTAGGTGGATGTGGGGTTTTTTTGGTGACTCAATATGTCCTGGGAATCCAGCTCTTTTAGTTGTTTTATGAGTCAATGTAATTTGTGGACCCAGAAAATAAGTTAAGTTGGTAATTAAATTATGTGTACTCTATTGTACAAATCCAGCACCAATGCGTTAGAGATAATTTGATCACCATTTACTGCCTGTGTTCTGAATATTAAGCTGCTGTTAAAAGTATAAGAGTTTATCAAGCCATTTCCTCCCTACCCCTCATCTCTTTCCTATTCTGCTCTTCTAGCATTCTTATGATGATCACTGTTAAAAGTGGTTTCTCTACCTTTTTCTGGTATAGAAAATATCTTGATAAGCAAACCTTATTCAAACATTGCAAAAAAACCATGCATTAATTATTGGTTACACCACAATTAGCTGGATTTGCACTCACACAAAACCTAAAATCATGGCAAAAAACTAAGCAAATCACAAAATGGCTTCACCTGCTACATGATCTTGGTGACGTTTATCTAAATGTAGTGGCTCTTCATTCCAGGATGATTTCATCCCATGCAAGTGTGCCCAAATTATTTCCTCCACTTGATAATTTTGACTCACACATCAGGCCTCTGGAGTTCAAGTTGGTAAAGTTGCCCTCCAATTATCCCTGATAAGAGTAACAAGGCTATTTAAAATAAAGCAGCAGAACCACCTAGCCAATTGTTTACCTTTTAAGGATTTAAGGAATGGTGCTTTCTTATTTTGCATGCTTTAAGAGTTTCAGCTGAGAAATGGTGGTGGTTTCTGCATAACCCTGTGGCTCTGCCTTTCCAAGTCTGGCAGCCTCTAGAAGTGTTGGGAGACTGCTGAAAATCTCATGATTGCTAAGCAGCATAAGATGATGACAAATGCTTAGAACTTCATGAAATGTTCAGCAGTATAACTGGAAGGGCCCAAGATCAACAGTGATAAACATATGCCATGTTTGAGTTGGTTTCCTTCATTGACCCCACAGACTCATCTCTGTTTTATTCTCCCATCTGTTTTCATTCTCACTGAAGTATGAACAAGGCTTAACATCATTGGAAAAAAACACCCTCTTCAGCCAAATCTCAACAAATAACTTCAGCCTCTTCCATGCACATTTCTTTTGTTGTTGAGATGGGGGAGCAGAAGACAGTCTCTGTTGAGGGAAAGCCATAAATTACTAAGGAAAATCTTACTTTCCTTGCATTCATCATCCAGCTTAATTTATTTGGGCTTGCAGAGGAGAAGGAAAAGGCAAATAAATCACTGTGTTTTTAAATATGTACAAATTATGGTAATAAGCAGCAGAAAAATATTAAACTTCTCTCTATGTCTCCTGATTCATTCTATCATTCAGCTGTAAAAGTTTGTCTAGATTATCTGTGTGTGCATCTTCTGCATTTTGAAGGATACTCCTATGAAAGCAATAGATACAAAAAGGAGGGTAGGTGGCCTGTTCCATTTCCTTTAAAAACAGTTGGGTAACCAGCATGTGAACTCAGAAAAGCTGGCCCAATCAAGAGACTAAAAATTTCCTTATCAGTTCTTTCTCAGCAATAGATCCAACTTAATGATCATGGAAAATAATGGAACCGGATCATAGGTGTCATGAGTACTGATGGTGAGCAGGAGGGGGCCTCTATCCAGGGAGGAAAATGCATGCATAGTACTGAGGAGTTAAGCAGCCATTCAAAGAGACACAGATCAGACCCGCCTTAACTTTGGGGTTTATCTGTCTGGGTTTTTCCCACGCTTCTTCAGTTTGTTAGGATTTTCTGTCTATGTAGCAGTAATAAAACACTAGAGACCTATTCCTTGTCTCAGCGTGGTTCCTGGCTGTTAGGACAATAGGTGATATCACAGGCACTATTTACTAGATGTCCAGAATGAAGACTCTGTTGAGTTGACTCCTGGTGATTTCACTGGTACATCCATGTAGGTTTTTGGCAGCAGCATAGAAGTGGTATGTCGCTGCTTTTTCTTCTGGAATATTTTTTCCAATATCCCTATCTAGCTTAGAGTCCTGGGCAGCCCTAGTGGTCTCCCACACTACTACCAACCAGGAAAGACTAATCATGATTAGCTTTGGGGGGGAATCAATCAAAGTTACCATACCATATCTGATTTGCAAAAATATGGAGAACCAGTAGATGGCAGCAGTGTTTCTATATCTGGATTTCTACAGCTTATATATGCTACCTTTACCCACGTAGGGTAGGAATTGCAATCATCTGTAAACATCTAGTTAAGCAACACTTCAAATCACATTGGCCTAGCTAGCTAAGGAATTCCTTCAGCAATAATATATAGAATATTTTAAGTATCAGGAAATAGCAATAGCCTTGAAACAGAAGATATTAGCCATTTCCAGAATGGATTTATTGTAAATAATAGCTTCTTATAGTGTTATCCAGCCATCACTGTGATTATATATTACTAATGAAGACCAGCTTTATATCACCATAGCAATGGTTAGATGATGTTCTAAGATGCTATAATCATAACTGTGGAAATGGAAATTTGTAAGCAAATAATAAGCAACATGTTGATCAGGCCAAAGGCCAACAGGCACTGTTGTGCTCTCAGAATTAAAAACCAGCTGCCCTAGAGAAGCCCCAAACAGAAATTACTATAGCAGGGCTTCCAGATTTGGGTTTCTTAGCAAGTTCTACCTTTGGCTGCTGACACCATCATGACTTGTTGCCATTCTAACATTCTAATGTTGATAGTTATTCTGTGTTCTTTTCCTAACGATTCCCAATATGGTATTTGCATCCTGTTGTTTTTTTTTACAGCTGCCCATTGGATTGACACATTCATCACATCATCCACCATAAATCCAGAACTCTTTCTTAATCTGCTTACTGACATTTCAGGCCCAACAAATGTAAGATTCCTTACCCCAAAGTGTATCACTTTATGTTGTTTATTCATTTAGTCGCTTCCGACTCTTCGTGACTTCATGGACCAGCCCACGCCAGAGCTTCCTGTCGGTCGTCAACACCCCCAGCTCCCCCAGGGACGAGTCTGTCACCTCTAGAATATCATCCATTCACCTTGCCCTTGGTCGGCCCCTCTTCCTTTTGCCCTCCACTCTCCCTAGCATCAGCATCTTCTCCAGGGTGTCCTGTCTTCTCATTATGTGGCCAAAGTATTTCAGTTTTGCCTTTAATATCATTCCCTCAAGTGAGCAGTCTGGCTTTATTTCCTGGAGGATGGACTGGTTTGATCTTCTTGCAGTCCAAGGCACTCTCCAAATTTTCCTCCAACACCATAGTTCCAAAGCATCTATCTTCCTTCTCTCAGCCTTCCTTATGGTCCAGCTCTCGCAGCCATATGTTACTACGGGGAACACCATTGCTTTAACTATGCGGACCTTTGTTGTCAGTATGATGTCTCTGCTCTTGACTACTTTATCGAGATTTGTCATTGCTCTTCTCCCAAGGATTAAGCGTCTTCTGATTTCCTGACTGCAGTCAGCATCTGCAGTAATCTTCGCACCTAGAAATACAAAGTCTTTCACTGCTTCTACATTTTCTCCCTCTATTTGCTAGTTATCAATCAAGCTGGTTGCCATAATCTTGGTTTTTTTGAGGTTTAGCTGCAAGCCAGCTCTTGCACTTTCTTCTTTCACCTTCATCATAAGGCTCCTCAGTTCCTCTTTGCTTTCAGCCATCAAAGTGGTATCATCTGCATATCTGAGATTGTTAATGTTTCTTCCAGCGATTTTAACTCCAGCCTTGGATTCCTCAAGCCCAGCATGTCGCATGATGTGTTCTGCATACAAGTTGAATAGGTAGGGTGAGAGTATACAGCCCTGCCACACTCCTTTCCCAATCTTAAACCAGTCCGTTGTTCCGTGGTCTGTTCTTACTGTTGCTACTTAGTCGTTATACAGATTCTTCAGGAGGCAGACAAGATGACTTGGTATCCCCATACCACTAAGAACTTGCCACAATTTGGTATGGTCCACACAGTCAAAGGCTTTAGAATAGTCAATAAAACAGAAATAGATGTTTTTCTGAAACTCCCTGGCTTTTTCCATTATCCAGCGGATATTGGCAATTTGGTCCCTAGTTCCTCTGCCTTTTCTAAACCCAGCTTGTACCTCTGGCAATTCTCGCTCCATGAATTGCTGAAGTCTACCTTGCAGGATCTTGAGCATTACCTTACTGGCATGTGAAATGAGTGCCACTGTTCGATAGTTTGAACATTCTTTAGTGTTTCCCTTTTTTGGTATGGGGATATAAGTTGATTTTTTCCAATCTGATGGCCATTCTTGTGTTTTCCAAATTTGCTGGCATATAGCATGCATTACCTTGACAGCATCATCGTGCAAGATTTTGAACAGTTCAGCTGGGATGCCGTCGTCTCCTGCCTTGTTATTAGCAATGCTTCTTAAGGCCCATTCAACCTCACTCTTCAGGATGTCTGGCTCTAGCTCACTGACCACACCGTCAAAGCTATCCCCGATATTGTTATCCTTCCTATACAGGTCTTCTGTATATTCTTGCCACCTTTTCTTGATCTCTTCTTCTTCTGTTAGGTCCTTGCCATCTTTGTTTTTGATCATACCCATTTTGGCCTGGAATTTACCTCAGATGTTTCTCATTTTCTGAAAGAGGTCTCTTGTCCTTCCTATTCTATTGTCTTCTTCCACTTCCGCACACTGCTTGTTTAAAAATAATTCCTTATTTTTTCTGGCTAACCTCTGGAATTTTGCATTTAATTGGGCATATCTCC
Source organism: Candoia aspera (assembly GCF_035149785.1). NCBI lineage: Eukaryota > Metazoa > Chordata > Lepidosauria > Squamata > Candoiidae > Candoia > Candoia aspera. Next base: position 268,565,878 of record NC_086153.1, on the reverse strand, counting down.
CCCTATCACTGTTGCCTTTTGCTTTCCTTCTTTCTTGGGCTACTTCTAGTGTCTCAGCAGACACTAGAAGTTCCTCCCCAGTAGCATTTTGACCATCTTCCGACCTGGGGGTCTCATCTTCCGATGGTATACCGACATATCTCTGGTTGTACTGATCCATTTAGTTTTCACGGCAAGAATACTGGGGTGGGCTGCCATTACCTTCCCCAGGGATTGCATTTAGTCTGACCTCTCTGTCACGACCTTCCCGTCTTGGGTGGCCCTTCACGGTTTAGCTCATGGCATCATTGAGGTGCTCAAGCTCCAGCACCACAACAAGGTAACGATCCTTTGCTGAAGGTATCACTTTATACTTGCTTATATTAAACTGTATTGCCATTCTAATACCCATTCCTCAGTTTGGAGTTACTCTGCTGAACCAGTGTTGACTTTTCTTCAGTAAGGGTTGTTATCAATTTACTCTCTTTCCAGTTTACTAGAACCTAGTATGAAGGGCATATGAATTTTATTACTATTACTATTACTATTACTATTTTATGTATGTATGTATGTATGTATTTATCAGATTTGTCACCGCCCATCTCCTCTCACCAGAGGGACTCTGGGTGGTTACTATTACTATTACTACTATTACCTGACTTGCCTTTTCCTGGATTCCCCTTTGGGTACCTTTCTGAGAACTCACATTGATAGGACTTTGATACAGAGTCTGATCTTAAGTATAAATTGCAATGTTTTTTTAGAAGATCAAAGACTTCACATTTGAGTTCAAAGGTATGGGACCTCTATCCAGGCCCGCAAGATGGCTCCTGTTTGTTTTAATTGGTTATCAAATATTTACCATCCCCATTTTTCTCTCAGGAGAAAAAAAATTAAAAATCCAAACCACTTTAAATCCTGGATAGTATGTTAATGAATGCAGGTATAATGATGGAATAATTAGAATTTTTTTGAAAAATTAAAAAAAAATATTAGTAACAAAACCACAGCATTGAGAGAAGTAACATCAAATGATGTTTGTATAATCTTGCCTAGTTACCAACATAAAAACTGTACAAAAGTTGGGACAATGGGTTGGTTGAGAATGTGGCAGTTTCTACCTAAGTACAGGCCAAATTTCCTCCCTAACTTTGTATGGAATGTTCCATTAAATTCCTTCACCAAAACCAGATTATATCTTTCTGAATTGTTTTTCATACTGGCTATGCTGACAAATCAAATTAAGATTGGATTCATGCACACTTTTGATAAAGCAAACTACATTCTCCCCAGCCAACAGTTGTCCTTTTCATACCAAAGATTTCTCCCTATCGTCTAGAACCCTGTTGCAGCTCATTGTGGCAAAACTACCCTATTTTCACACATCAATTTCAGGTCTTTTCTGTTCTTCCCTTTGCTACACTTAAAACAAAAACAAAAACAAAAAACTGTTCTGGGATTTGACTCCAGAATGCTCACCACATAAGTCATCTGATCTACAGCAGCATACTCTCCATGTAAGGGCTCTGAATCTGAATCATTTAGTACAAATGGCTGCAAGACAGATGCCAAAGGGCATATGGCCACATACAGTATACTGTGTGTGGACTCTCTTCTTCTGACATTTGTGCTGAGTATGCAAGCACTGCAGGGACGCGGTGGCGCTGCGGGTTAAACCGCTGAGCTGTCGATCGGAAGGTCGGCGGTTCGAAACCGCGCGGCGGGGTGAGCTCCCGTTGCTCGTCCCAGCTTCTGCACACCAAGCAGTTCGAAAACATGCAAATGTGAGTAGATTAATTGGTACCGCTTCGGCGGGAAGGTAACGGCGTTCCGTGAGTCATGCTGGCCACATGACCCGGAAGTGTCTATGACAACGCCGGCTCTAAGGCTTAGAAACGGAGATGAGCACCGCCCCCTAGAGTCGGACACTGCAAGGAAACTAATATCACTTAAGTGGAATCAGTGATGTGTGAGGCTCATCCAGAACTTCATTGCACCACACTCCAGTTTACATCATGCCTGGACAGTGATCTAGTCATCTTGTGATCTGCTGTTGGGGAATTCCCCAATGGCCTAAAGTTTTCTGCTACTTTTTATATTTGACATTTCTGCCAAATCAGATCTCACCTGATTGGTAGCACAGATTTGTGATTTAATTGGCTCCTAGACTGACATCTTATTACTGAAACAGAGTGCTTTATATTACTGGAATCCTCTCTGAATAATATACCTTAATTCAGTAACAATACAATGTAGATGGTTTTAAACAATTAGATTAAAAATGGCTTCTTTTATCCACTCAACTGAACTCTTGGGAATGGAAGTGCCCAGAGAGAATACAGAAAATGAAGGCGACTGGATACAATTACATGCTTATTACTGAGCAACTTGTAGATTGCCATTTGCAAGTTACATTTTTAGATATTATTTCACATTTAAGAATCAGTAATTTCTAGCAATATTGTAAAATGGAGTTTGCTGGGACTTTCATGTCTGCATAAATCAGTTAAATTCCCTCTTTTAGGTTAAGTCTCAGTTGTAATTTTTAATTCATATGTGTTGTTGATAGTTAAACCAAGCATTGGAAATATGTAACCCTCCAGACGTAGAACTACCATTCCCAATATATTTCACCAGTGGCCACATTGTCTGCCCTATGGACAAAGGATTGACATGTCCTTGGAACTGTTCAACAGTGTTTCATCCACACAACTTTCTGTATGAAGTCCAAAATAGAATGACACATAGTATATTCTCCCAAAATGTAAACCAGCCTAGCTGCATTGTTTTTATTAGCAGGTCGATGTAGCCTTCTTTGGGGGAAAAATGCTTTATTAAAAAAAAAAAAAATTAGTGGGATAGGCTACATTATTTTAAGAGCTGAAATTGTCTATCATTCCTGACCAGATTTCCAAAATGAATGTATGGAACGTTGAAGCAAATGTAAATTCTGTTCCTGTATATGATGCCTATTGTGTTCCTATCAGCTCCCTTTTCTAATCAGTTCATGATGGCATTTCTAAGGATAATGATTATACAGAGATAATTCCCATCTCAACTTTTTAAAATGTTCCATTTATACTTTCAGATAGGTAAACCTGCGAAGCCACATTTTTTGAAGCATTAGGGTAGAAGTATTTCAAACCCATCTTGTATTGTGAATATAAGTGGTCATTACCCAGCTGCAGTTATATTGCTGTATATAAAGTTGTGGCTAAAAGAGCAATCTTGAATCTCCAAGTCAATAAAATAAACAAAAAACCTCTAGGGGTTTTGTACAGTGCAAATTATGGGGAAAGTCTGCTAAATATATAACTACTAAATAATTTAAAAGAACTTAAAGACATAAGACTGCTCCATTTCAGCTTGGATTAGTAGTTTCCAGTTTGGCATGGTCTCCTCTGTAAACTTTTTTTCTGAAGGTTTTTAATATTTAGCATGTGAAGTACTTTGCTGCCTCATTATCTTTTATCTTACATCAATGGAATTTTTAAATATTTCTCCCAATAGAAAAAATATTTGGCACAACTATAGTCTAAATACTGTTTTGGTAGTGCTCTTCAATGCCTAACAGTTTGTCCCTCTACACAGGGACGCTGGGGCAGAAGCATGGTATAGACACCCCAAATTTGCCGCATTTAGTGTTCTAGTCTTAGCGCATTCAGTTTTACGACATCATTTCTGAACCGACTGTATACTCTTCAGCACCTCTTGTTTTTAATACACAGCAAAAACTGCCCTGACATTAGAATTAATCAATCCCTGAAAATGGTCAGTCACACCCTTTGAAGAAGGAATTCCAATAGGCATCCCGGTTAGCAAAGGCCTGTCCAGAAATTTTCCCAACTGGAATACCTCTTACAATTAGATAATCAAATCTGGCAGAATAAAGTAGAATAATACTGTTGATAAAAATTAAGTCAAGGGATGTTTATGTGGCAGAGGACATAATACATAAGCAAAAAAAGCTTATTAATATTCTGATGCTTATCAGAAACTAGCAGCAGTACTTCTTCAAATCTGAACACGTTCCAAAATACTGTAGTTTAAAGTGAAAAGTAGAAAACTGTATAGTAGGGGGGAAAAAGAGAGGTGTAAGTATTTTGCTTTTAAAAAGATGCAAAGGTAATACCCTTCCTATAAAATATTAGACTTCTCATCCAAATTCTTGTGTGCCTTGCATAATAAACAGTATCACTACATCCACTCTGAAACTTGACAAACCATTTGATTGCCAGAAGGGGAAAAAAAATAAGCCAACCCTTAAGAGACTATTCTGAAAAAAGCAATTAAAATATCCAAAGGCTTTCACTATACAAAGAGTAAAGTGTTTAGATTTAGAAATACAATAGCTTAGAGTTGATGGAACAGGTAATCAACTGATCATTATGTTAACATAGAAACATTTGTTCTTAATATAATTTAATGTATATAGCAATTGTTTCTTTATGACAGAAGTCTACTGCACCCTGCCTCAGCTCCAGATCACTATTTCCATGCAATGCCTCCATAGGATTAAAAACCACCAAGCAGCACTGTCAACATAAACCAATCTAAGTGCATTGTGCAAATATATCAGCTTTATTTCTCTTTTGTGGAAATAATTACAGACATTCAGGTAGAAACATATTAAATTAATGCAGTCTAGAGTTTAAATGCAAAAATAAATATAAAGTCCAGCAGTTGATTACATTCATAAAACTTCATTTTCCCTCTCAATGTTTAGAAAAATGTGCAATTTTTAATATTTTCTTCATTTTGTAAAGAAACACAAAAACCAAACAGCCAAGATAGAAACATTCAAGCATTTTCCCCAAACAAAATATTGTCCTCACTTGCAGACGGCTCTCAGAATCTAGCACATTCATACTGGATCTTATTATCATAAAGAAAAGAAGGAAAATAATAAGGGTGGGGGAGAGAATGGAAATTCCATCCTGTCAAGTCCCTGCAAGGATTTGGATTTATGATACAAAACAGACTGGAGAGCCCAATGGCTGTTTATTGGAGGAGGGAAAGCCGAATAAACGTTATTTGTAACCAAGTCCTTTCAGGAACCGTTCCTTTTCTTCCCTTTAAGAGATCCCTCCACAGAGTTCCTCCGCCAACTTCATTACGAAGCACAGCGCCGGGGGTGCGGCGGGGCGGGTACAGTCCAGACGGCACATCCGCTTCGCCCCTCTGGCGGGTGAGGCGCGCCCGAGCCCAGCCAAGGCGCAGGTCCGTCTTCAGAGGGCAGAGTCGGAGTCGCTGGAGTCCAGGCTGTTCCTCAGGCGGCTGCAGCTGCTCAGCTTCTTCTCCTTCTGCAAGCTGAGGTTCTGGGTGCTGCGGCGGAGGCACTCAAGGGACTGCAGGAAAGACTTTTTGGCTTTCTCCTCCTCCATGGGGGAGACCCCTTCCTCCTCCACCTCTTGGATCTCGTCGAAGGTCACCGGCTGCGTCTTGAAGCGGGACTGGCGGGGTCTGCGCAGCTTGCCTTTGGCCAGCTTGGCGGGCCGGATCGGCTGAGGGAATTCCTCGGTAATGCACAAAAAGTGCGGCATAACCGCCTGGTAGCTCGAGCAGATGCCCATCAGCTCGGCGGGTTTGGCGGCGGCGGCGGCTGCCATCCTGTTTCCTTGAACTCCCCCTTCCGCGCAGGGTCGAGGCAAGAAACTCTCGGTCGCGCTTGGCACCTGCCGGCTATGGGTGCTGCCACTGCGGTGACTCTGGCTTCGCTCCGTGCCGCTTGAGTGTTCTCCCCGGGAAGGAGCGAAATTGCGCGGGAAAGCCGGCCGCCGAGGAGTCAGCCGCCTCTTGTTAACGTCTCCGCCGAAGGGGAGCCCAGCGCGCCCGAGGCTCGTTACGCCCCCACTGAGTTGCACCGGCTCCTTGCTTTAGAGCTCTGCGCTGCGTCCCAGCCCTTTTATACTCCTCGCCGGCCCACTCAGGAGCATGCTCAGATGACAAACAATGCCATTTAAAGGCGATGAGGCGGCTTTCCTTCCGCCCGAGGTCTCTACAGCTCTCTTAGAAAAAAAGAAAGCAACAATAATAAAGTAACAGGGACAGCCCCCGCGATCACCCACTGCAGAGCCGGAGGAAGAGGAGGGCGCGGGAAAAGACAGGAGGACGTGCTTCTGCATCATCCCCACTCGCGGGAGGGGTTTCCTAGCGAAGACTGGGAGAAAGCGGAGCGACACCCGCCTCGTAGGAGGCAGGGAGGGAAGGAAAGATTGGGCTGCTGTCTCCCGCAGCCAGAAACGCGGCTTCGGAGGCACTCGCGCCGAACTACAAGCGGCAGACCAGCCCGGAAGCTGCGCGGTGGGATTCCCAACTTTAAAGCTGATTTAAATAACTTTGAGGAAGCCGCAGGGACAGCAGTCAGCTTTTGGACCTAATAGCTGCGCTCGGCTGGACCCGCGATTTTAACCCTGGACCAGTTGGGAGGGGGATATCCCCCCTATCTCTAATTTATATCCCACCCCCTTCCACCGACGGATGTTACCTCTGATGACAAGCAAGACCATGTATTTAAGCATATAATATCCATGAAAGAGAAGGATAAACACCACATTGTTGTTTCCCAGGTCGCTGAGGAAGCAAAGCTTAAGCACTGTCGAAGGTAGGAAGGTGGTGTCAGTTTGTTTGGGCTCAGTCGTGTCACTCCATCTGGGTTTTGTTCTGCATCCACATATATGGTGCTTACAACTGCTTTATGATCATTGTGCAGAAGAATAGCAAGTTTCTTGGGAAAAGGGATTTAGGTAATTTGCTACAGTATCTGTAGCAGCCCACGATAGATGCATCACAGGAAAGCCAGATAAATTGATTAGTTAAAAACATTTCAACTGACTGAAAAGCACTCAGTTAAAAATAAACAAACATAAATAACCACATCTTGACTTTAATCCAGTTCCAGAAGTTCACATCCTGTGCATGATGTTTGTTTCCTATTTGTATTCCACAAACCTCAAGACCAAGAGCAACACTTGAAGTTGCTGTCCCTATTTGCATCTAAAGACTATACAACATGCCCTGGCAACATTTTTAGACCATGTCCCATGATGTTGTCTTCATCTTGTCCTTGGCCCGTGAGCAAGACAGGTGTACATTGCCATCAACTGTAACTGTGTTATAGTAGTATTTACCATTTTGCCCCATCACCGTCCAAAGGTAACCTCAAGGTATATATAAAATCCATTCTACTTTGACCATTTCCTCATTAGTGAAAATAGCTTCATCCCACCATTAACAGTGAAATAAAGCTTGTTTTGTTTACTAATATAGTGACACAGTAATGGCAGCCAAATGATGCTGTGATGATGGCCCTAAAAATCCCAGGTGGGGAGTGGCCTTTGTCATTAATTAACTGGGAGGGAAATCAGATGACTGAAACAGGTAATTTCCCTCCAAGTTTATGGATGACAAAGGCCAAGCAACATTATACACAGAAAATGAGTAAAAAAATAAAAAGACAAGGCATGAGATAAGAAAAGGAAATGTAGCTAGATTTATAATATGCTATACCACAATTCACCATACCTTTTTATCCTCGCAAACCACCCTTTCTTCATCAGGATCCACAACTTACCACTTTAGATGTTGGCTTTTGTTCTTTAAACTTCTCACCAATCTCTTTTTGAGGAACTCCTCAGTTTCATCCAACCAAAACTTTCTCATTCTTCTCTTCCTTTTGACCCATTGACTCTTCCTTCCTATATTTGTTTTGCTACTTGGTACTCATTAATTCTCTCTATATGATCAAATAATCTCACCATACTGGTTATTTAGTCCACATGTCCATTTTCTCTCCAAGATCCAACACCAAATACTGGTCTGTTTCACATTCAGAACCTCTCATCCACCTTGCTTCCTTCACTAATTATCTCAGTGTCTCATAATAAATAATGAAATCAATCATGCTTTTTTATTTAAAAATTCTTTTCAATTCATTACTTTATTGCATATGAATAGGTTTATGCTTAAATCATGCATTTGAAACAAATACACCTTTTTTTATAAACAGTCACCATATTCATTCATTCTTGGATCTCTCAATAGCCCACCAATTTTTCTGTTCTCTCTCTGGCATAAGGATTACAGAAGTTGAATTCCAATCCAGTATGCAAGTTGGAGAATATTACACAATTTGCCCCAAACCTCACTTCTAGTTCTTCTGTTCTCACCACTGGAGTGTAACCTGCAACCATGACCAACCTTTCAAGTATTACTTTCATACACACCCACTATAATCTAGATGACACTTATTCCAACTTTATGACATATATTTTAGTCCTTTCATTCATAATTAAGCCTACACCTTCAGTTCCCGCCATTCAGTTCTGAGTAACTGAGTTTTCTTGCCTATCATAATTTATGTTGAAAAAAAGTAAATATTTCAGTTACTCACTCCTCATATTTTCTGGCAAGTAGATTGAGAACAGCTGGGTAAGCGTATGGGAATCATACTCAAGCCACTTTTCCATAATTTTTTGTGCAGTGACTGGGCGTATTAAGTGTCCCCTGGGGAGTGGGGTAAAAAGCACTGTGTTTTGCATGGAATGTCTGAAGTGCATCATGTACTAAGAGCCAGGATTCTACTTATTTTTAAAGTTGTTATTGTAAAGACAATTCACTAACAGAATTATTTATAATTTATGGGGTTTCTATATGTAAACAAAAATAATAGTTATTTTAGGACATCAGTAGAGCAAGGGTGAATGTAAGCATTTTGTTATGCAAATTTGCTACAACATAAAACAATGGAAGGAGCATCTTGGTGTCTTGTCCAGAGTCTTCAAAACTTTTCCCCAGTCACCCTTTCCCAGAAACCAAAGCCTCTGCATTAACCTGGGACTGAGGTTAATGCATCATCTGGCTCGCTTCCTAGTCCTTTGTGAGGCGTACGTAGAATATTGTTTGAAAGGAAAAAAGGAAAGAATGATATTAATTTGGCAATAGTAATTCTTACCGCCAGTTAAGTGAACTAAGGCTGTTATAGGATTTTTTTTTTGTAAGAGCCATGGGGTGAGTAGTATATTATTATATGGTTGAACCTTTATTGACACTGAGCTCAATATATTATTATTTTATAGTTTCAAACACATAATCATTTGCCCTTTAGTTCACCCATAAGTACCATCTATGCAGATGTTTCTACAGAAAACTGCTGCAAGTCAAAATCAAACTTGAGATACAAATCAATACTTGAGGCTTGAGGGCCTCAAGTTTTTTGCGAAGTCCCAACCACATTACCCTGAGAATTTGAGGAAACATCTAAAAATATTTATTGGGCATGAAAAGATTGAGCTGCAGGTGCAGAATAAAATATTTCCATCAAGTACATGAAATGGAAAATCTGGAAGAATGTTGCTGAATCAATAATCAGGTACTCAGATAAAGCATTGACATAATTATTACTTCTATTTTAAACCCAAAGTAAATTACAAGCATTTCCAAGTTCTAGTAAACTAGAAACAAAAAACACAATTTCCATTCTTCTCAGTGAAGTTAGGCATATGCATATATAATTTTTGATGAACGAGTCAAGCTTTGTTTTGCTTTGTGGGCAGGGAGCAAACAAGGAGAAACAAAATAGGGAAATGCTTATAGATTCAAGAAGACGGAGGACCAATCCACTGGAATCAATATTTTTTTGCAATATTCTTACAACCCACTACTGTTTTTTTGTGGAACCCGCCCCCCCATAGATAAATTTATATGTAGACTCACCGTTATCTCCAATTAAAAGAGTACCAAATGCCACCTGAAATCTCATGAAATTATCAGGAGGTTCTTAGAAACTTAACACTTTGTAAACCAAGCTATCGATAGAGTCACTTGCAAGATGGGTGGTACAGAAATGTGAGAAATAAATAAATAAATAAATAAATAAATAAATATGTATTTTTATTTTATTAAAAGCCCTCATACATTGTTCTTTTGTTTTTTGTTTATTTCATTTGAAATGTTTCCTACTTTTTTTGTGCATTGATATAAGTGTAAAATATTAGAACATAATATAAAATTACAGATTAATCCAGTGCCAGCTTTGTAGAGACAGATAAGGTTTTGCTATTTGCTGAAAAGCCACACATAAGTTAAATGAATATTTCTTACTTGGGAATGCACTCTGCTGTATAGGTAAGGTGGGAGATGGGGGTGGAATTAACTGGGTTCACAGACTATAACATAACATAGTTAGCACTTAAGCTGTGAGTTGGGTGGTGTATACATTCAATAAATTATTATTAATAATACTAAATCCAAATTTATTGTTATTTATTTATTAGATTTCTGTCCTGCCTTTCCTGCTGGAGCTCCATGTAGCATACATATTTGTCCCTACAACAACACCCTGTGAGAGTTAAGGTTAAGCTTAGAGAAAAAATGCCTGGCCAACATCATCCAGTGAGTTTCCATGATTTATGTACTTGAATGAACTTGAGTCTCCCTGACCCTGGACCAACCACTTATCTTTACACCCCACTGACTGTGGAGTTTTGGAATTAGATTAGCATCTTATATGAGGTATTTTGGTTTCTTGCCCACAGTGGCTCATTCCATTTTTAAAATCTAATGCTCACTCTAATGTTGATGACAGGGCACATGCACAGAGCAGAACATGTTTAAAAAACTTTTGGGCAGATTCATATGCATCCTATTTTAAATAAAAGTAGGTAACTTTGTGATCTGTTTGTTAAAGTCTAGGATGTAAAAAAAAAAAGTGCACATACAGATATGTAGCAGTACCAAAGCATCATCCATTCAGTACATTGGATACAGATCAGCTGTCCCATCAAGAGTGGTTTTCCATCCCTTTTGGCACCAGTCTTCAAATTCATTTTGAACAAACCTAATACTCCCCCCATGCTCATCCAATGATACCGTGTTTATTTATTTATTTATTATTCAAATTTCTATCACCGCCCATCTCCCCCCCAGAAGGGGGATTCTTCGGTTGTGCGCCAGTTACGCCCTTTCCTGGATCGAGAGGCCCTTGAAACAGTCACTCATACCTGGTTATCCCCCCTATAGACTAGTGCAATTCACTCTACATCGGGCTACCCTTGAAGAATATCTGGAAGCTACAACTGGTCCAGAACGGAGCTGCGCGGGCAATTTTAAGTGCCCCAAGGCAGGCACATGTAACACCTTTGCTACGTGAGCTGCACTGGCTCCCAGTTTGCTTCCACTTGAATTTTCCACTTTGGTATGAATGGATTCCTTAACCCCTCCCTCAGGGAAGAGAGAGGAATCCATTCATGCCAAAGTGGAAAATCCTTCCCTTAATAGAGGCAGAAGCTTCAGACACAACTTGTCCCCCATTTTTCATGCTGCTCTTTCATTAGTCCCCAAGAAGATTAAGACCGCTTCACAAGTTCACCAGGAAGGCCACACTTAACGATCCACTTGGGGATGAGCGAGGGATTTAGGAGTAAGACATCCCAAAGACAATCCACACCTCCGTTTGCACAATTAACAAGCCATTCAGGTGTAAGGACAATGCAGCCACCCTGGAAGACATATATGGGGTCCCCTTACCAACCTTTGCCCAGACTGAAGAAGCTGCTTGGATAAGCAGCGAAATGTTTCAACCAAAAAGAAAAATCCAGTTGCCATGACTCAACCTGCAGATAACTCCATCTGGATGACTAAGAATCTTCAGTGACATAGGTCATTTTTCATTTCTTGGGTTGACTGTTGGGTTTTACTTTTGGAATATACTTTGAATTTGTATTGTATTTTTTTGTACTCTTTCCAGAAAACAGTTGTTATTAGGCAACAGTAATATGTCTTTCTCATGTATTAAATAAATGATCCTATATGTCAAGGACTCATTATTCTGGGAAGGAATTACTTCCCTGAATGTCTCCTTTCCTTATAGATTGTCCCCAATTCTACACCTGGCTTACTCCCAGGCAGGCATGCAGAAGATTGTAGCCTTAAAGATTTACAGTTAAGCAAGAAAAGCTTTGAATCAAACAGTGAGGATCACCCATTTCCAATATTTTTCTAAGGATTATTTTATTAGCCACAGATACAAATTAAATCAATTACTTTGCTGAAGCTGTTTAGTCCTGAAATGAGATGTATAGTCAGATTAACACTTAATTAATTATTTTTGTTGGACAATGCCATTACATTTATGAGAGAACAACTCTCTATTATTTCCAAAATAAAATAATTCTATTTCCCTGAAAGCCAGTTCCATTGGATGTGAAATGAATTGGCAGTGTGGAGTAATGGAACCATGTGCCATTCCTGCAGCTGCTCCAATAACAGAACTGCGATTCCATGGCACAGTTGTGGGAAATTGGCAGTGCATTTCCCATTGTTTTTAGATGGAAAACACTGAGTCACTGCAATAAAAAGTGTGATATAAATGCAATAAATATGCAGATATCCGAATAAATAAATATATGGCAAAATTGTTGTGTTAGGCCTAGAATAGATTCAACACGTTAAAAGACAAAGAATATTCCTCAGAAAACCTACACATCTCACCTGTCTGAACTGGTCTCATCTTTGCCTTTCCAATTCTATATCATCAGCAGGTTCACTACATCCCTTTTATCTCCCCATCCACCAGAAGTGCTGATTTCTGGATTTAGAATAAATAATGTGCAAGTGGATCAGAAATTTATTCTATCAACTAAGGATAAAGACCACAAAAAAGACAAGAAGATGGCAGCTCTTATTTAAATTATGCATACATGCCTATGTCAGGATATAACTTTTTTTCTGTAAAATAACTATTTCATAATAGCCCTTATTACAGTTTTTTTAAAAAAAAGATATTTGTCCTTTTAAGAATTTGAGATACAAGTATTGATGGAAATAATTATTTTTGTCAACTTAGGGGCTTAGCAGATAGATAGATAGATAGATAGATAGATGATAGATGATAGATGATAGATAGATGATAGATAGATAGATGATAGATAGATAGATAGATAGATAGATAGATAGATAGATAGATAGATAGATAGATAGATAGATAGATCCCCTTTGAACTGTAGACCAGAGCATGTTACTGCTTTCAGTTTCAAAATATACTCTCTGTACAACAAGAAAAATTGCTATTCAAGAGATACAGCACATCATCCAAAGTCACTGAGAACACAGAAATAATCCCATGATGCAATTAACTATGTTTTCCAAACAAATTCATAAACAGAATATTCTTGTGAGCAGTACTGTATCCATTCTATATTTCTTCTTTCACCAGCCTACAGCCATTCAGGTGTGCTGGAGAAAATTGCTCACATCTGGCACTCAGACATCACTTCAAAAAAAGAATGTAGCTTCTTTGCAATCAAAGATAGTAGCTACCTTCTCAAATAACTTTGACATGATTAGATTAAAAAGCCAGAAGATCCTTATTGCACTGGTGAAATCAGCCATAATGAGCAAATCATATTTCATATATGTTATATATTTTCTTTGAAGGCAATATACAGTATTTGTATACTTTTCTGACTTTATTCTTTCCCATTTTTTTTCATTTTATTTTGCTATTTAATTCTGCTTAGAATTTCCACCACATTTGAAATAGGCTGCTGACATAGAGAAAAACCTTTTACATAAACAGATGTTTGACCTGCCTTAGCAACAACCTATCAGGAAAGAATCAAAGGCTCAGAACAAAGTATATTTGATCACTAACCTATAATTAAATACTAATCATGCTCATTCTTTTCCATCCTCTCCTCTCCCTTATGTTATGAACAGAATTCTGCATCAGAACCACTATTTTCCCTGCATCTGGAAAGAGTGTTTATACCATACCATTGTGATCATAAATGGCTTTGGATAATTTTCTGCTGAATCAATGTACCATTTAGCAGAGGATCTGTCTGCCAAGCATTGGGGCTACATAGCCCCTTTTTTTGTCAACATGACCCATGTTGGAATTCTTTCTTAGCCATACTGAAAAAAGACTATAAGATGCATAACAGGTGGGGAGAGTAGTTTTTGCCCAAGCAAGACTAAAATTTTAGGCGGCAATATTCACTGATGTAATTTTCTAACTTGGGCTTGGGCTTGCAAACTGCCTTAATGTCTATATTTGTTTCAGTGGCTTAAGTCATTGCTTTAATCTGGAATCCTCCTGGTATCTGAAATGTGACACTGACATATAGATGACTGATATTTCATGCCATGTGGTTGCTCTAAGTAAGCATATTCCTTGCGTACAGCAAATTCAATATAGCATATACATAAGGCATTCACCTTCTGACTATATCTGGTAACATTTGAACCTTTACAATACATGTTATTTAAACCAACACAAGATAACACAAGATTAAACCAACACAAGATAAAGGAAAGGCAATAAAACCACTGTGACTGACCATCACTCTGAATTATGCATTGTTTTAATTACGTGCCATCAAGTGACCAGATGGCTAGACCTTCTCCAGGATGAGAATTACACATTCTGCTGCAATTTTGGAATGGTTCCATTTGGTTGCAAAGCTAGAAGTCCAAAGGCTGCAAGCCCCATTTAGCTCAGGGACATAATTTTGAGTAGAATTGTATACGATTAACCTCTAAGCCTTTTTGTCTTGTCTTATTCATTTAATTTTTTTAGTAAGGTTAGTGGAACAGTTGTCAGAGATCTAAGAAAACAGCACTAAACACGGGTGAGTAAAGCTGTTTACGTCGAATGGAGAAAAGTTATTTGAAGCTATTTGTTAAGCTGGTATCTACTGCTAGGAGACAGGACTGTGCCAGACGTTTTGTTTTGTCTTGTTTTCAGTTGGAACTTTCTGTGTTCAAAATTGCTTCTGATAGAGTAAATATTCATCTTTTTCTCAGTCCTGTTCTGAGCCATTATTTCACAGTTTGGTACAATTTCAGCATCATTTCTTCCCTACAACTGCAGCATTTAAGGACCATCCTGAGGTCCTTGGACATCATCTGACGAGTCAGAGGATATATCTGATTCCTCTTGGATGTAAGAAATGGACTCTGAGCTTGGAAAAGGGAATCTGATATGTAGTGCTTTGTCCACTGGTCTCTAAGTCAGTCTCTTTCCAGGACAGGGAAATTACAAGCTTTGAAAGCCTTTGAAGAGGGTCTATCAGAGTGGGTGTTCAGAACCATGGACTTCTAAAATAAGCATTTCTTCATCCAAGCACATCATGTCTAAAGTTCTTTATAGATTGAATGATTCCAGATTTGGGGAATATAATTTAACAACATTTGACATTTTTAATCTTTAACAACTTAAAAAATCTCTGGTATTTCCAAGGCCACAAGGGCATCAGAGCTGAACAATGTAACACTTAAGTTAAAGTGTTTTAACTATATGTATTACCATTCAACCTTTCTAGGTAAATTATATTCCTTTTGTAGAATTTGGAAAGTTTTAAAAGTATTAGTACTTAATAGTTGATTGAAGGTAATAATTCCATTATGACTCAATATTTTCCAGAAAAATATGTTACCAGCCATTTTCAAATAAAAATTACTCCAGAGTATCAGTTTCTCATATGAAAAATCAAATTTAAATTTTCTATCCAATAAGGCTCAACTGTCTGTCTAAACATTTTCAATGCTGGAAAAGTAATCACATTCCTACTAAAATCAGTGCCCAGCACATGTCAAGACTGCAAAGCTACTAAAGAACAACTTTCAAGCTGAGCCCACAATGGTACACATTCAATATAATTGCCATTCCAGTACATGATTGAAGTTAACAAATAAGCTTTTAAATATTATTTAAAATCAGGAAAATTATACCACTATCATCATAAAAGAGATGCAACTTCATTAAAAACAGCAGCAGCAACAACAACATCCTGGGTATTTGTTCCTTCCATAAAAATTTAACTATTAATTTATCTATTTCAAATATTTAAGTGGAACCAACATAGGCATTGCTCTCAAAATACATACCAGTCTTGAAGCTAGATTCATTTTTACAGCATAATCCTTTCCCAATGACTTAAAGACATTCTCATCCACTTCCTCTTTCTCTGGGTAATATGTATTGAAATGTTTTTATCAACTAAACTGGATACAGTATTTACCTGGGGATAATACTCCCCAGATAACTTACAGCTTTAGGACAATAAACAAAATCTATCTTTTCCTATTTGGCATAATATTTGACTTTCTCAAATTAATTGTGGACTCAGAATATTTACCATACAACTTTACAACTTCCACAAATTTAGGTAAAGATTGTTGATAATCATAAAAAAAACAAAAATATGATTTGCATGTAACAGCAACTAGTCTTCAAATTCAGCTAAATGCATTCCTTTAATTTTCCAAGTTTGTCTTATTAGGCACTCCAAGGTTTCCAACATCAAAGTGAAAATTAAAGGTGATAAAGGACAACCTTGACAAGTTCCATGCTGCATTTTAATAACTGGTGAAATAATTTCATACTAACTACACAAGTAGAAAGGTTAAAATAATAAATTGTAATCCAAGAAATAAATTCTGTAGGAATCTAAATTTCATTATACTGTAATTGGTGTAAAATAAAGGTTTTATTTTACTTTGTTGCAAAATGTTTCAGTTGAGAAGCCAACAGTTTCACAGTTTTTTTTCCCCTTATTCTCAGTATATTTGTTTCATTTGTTTTAAGAAATATTCTTTGTCTGAAGCATACAATTGGCCTAACTTCATTTTAATAGCTCTAAAAGCATGATAAGCTTCCTGAGTCTGTTTTGTGCCATATTCTTTTAATGTATGCTTTACTTTTAATTCAAGTTTCCTTCTTGTGATTCATATATCTTTTTCTGCCATGAAATACAGGTATTATCTCATAATTTTCATTTTTCCATTAAAAATAATCAGTCTTGAAATCCAGCTTTGACAGATAGGATGACATTAGCCAGAAAAGTTAGCTCAGAAAGGTTTACTTGCAATTAGATACCATGTTACAGCAAAACCATTCAGAAATGTTTTGTTAGATGGAAATCCTTTGATATTTTAAGGTTATAAAAGACTTCTAATAAAATGCTTTCTCTCCCCCCACACCTCCAAAAAGAACCTTTTTTCCTGGTGTCTCTGTGAAAGACTGTTTCATGCAAGAAGCCTTTTATGGTGATAATGGCAGATTTTCAGCATCAAACCTGCCATAGATCCTTTATCAAATTTAACTAGGAAAAGTAAATGAATCTGGATGTGGTAAGATGAGAAGCACCTAATTCAAAGTTCTAGTCCTCATGATTACCTTATTTCTGTGGACATTATCAGTTTACCTAAATAGTTTTGCTTTAAGCCTCAGGCTTATCTTTGAATTTGGACATTGTCATGAGTAAGGATGGCGAGCCGGGGGCTCTCACCCAGACTGTCAAGCGCATGCGTAGCACTGAGGAACTGTTCAGCCATTCAAAGAGACACAGATCGGGACCGCCTTAACCTTTGGGGTTTATATGGCTGGGTTTTCCCACGCTTTCTCAGTTTGTTAGGATTCTTGTTAAGTACTACTAATAAATATTAGAGACCAAGTCCTCGCCTCAGTGTGTTTCCTGGTAATCAGGACAGACATGGTCCAGAACTACTAGTCAAAACTATTAGGGCTGTGTCATTTTTAAAACATGTCTCCATGCAATTTCATGTACTATGCATATGACTGTAGAATGCACATGAGGAAAATATTTTTGCTTCTCAAGACTTAGTACAGGCGCTATCTCATTCCCTCTTTAATTTTAGCATAATTCAGATCTCAACTGAATTTGAGCATCATCCAGAGTTATAGATTGAGATTTATTTGAGGCTTGGTAATAAGCTAAAGATGCATTGAAGTGTGTTTAAGCCAGAGCAATGGCTTCCTTCCAGCCATATGGTTCTATTACTAATACATTCTCCTGCCTCTGGATGGTGTTAATGGGCTACATCCATTGTTACAGCCTGGTGTGCAATGAGACTTCCTCTTCCTGCCCTCTCCCTCTCTATCCCCAAATCTATTCCACAGAATTTCCCAGCTTCCATGGAGGGAGGGGCAGGTAGAGAACGAAAGAAAACTTCGTTTTACTGGCAAAAAGTATCACCAGGTACAATTCTCTGCTTAATCAAAAAATTTAAGTGTCTAAGGTCTTTAAAAAACACCACCAAAGTAAAAGGGAAGGAAATACACAAGTATGCAAAGGATATAGCCACTTCGGTTCAGTACAGCTCAATGTAGAGACAAAGCAGAGATGGCTGATTCCAAACAATGGAAGTGAGATGCTCCAATATGGATTCTGCTACTGCAAGTGACTGATGTAGTTCAGTTGATTTTGCTGACAGATGCCAGGCTGAATAACAGCTTGTCGACTAAACCATCAGTGCCGAGGTACATTCTCATTAATTCAGTGAGTAGAGTACAAATGGTTTTCTGCCAAAGGTATACAACTGGAATGTTTGTAAGAATGGTATTTGTATGCATATAGCTTAAAACATGAAGTTAAAACTGAATGGCTACATGAAAGAGTTGTTGACAAGCCTTAATACACTTGTTTCCATCTTCTGTGCAGCCATGGACAAAAGCAGCACTTTGTATTTTTATCAGGGTTATTTTTAATAGTTGCTCCATTCACATGACGCTTCACAAACGGTTCTATCGCCACAATTTCCAGAGTCAACCTTTGTCAGAATCAAACCAATCCCCCAGAAACGTTGTATTAGTCCAAGCAGTTTTATACTTTGGAACCTATTTCAAGACTATTGGATAGCCACACATTTCTTATGCAAACAATGAAAGGTGAAAAGGAGGTCCAGGCGAATTGAGGAATTCTGACCGTTAGTTATCAAAATCCCTTAATCAACAGTGTGAAAACAGGTATGAAGGTAAAACACGTGTTGTATTTTAGCTTTAATCATCACAGATCTTACAATCCATGTTTGAGAGTTCCAGAAAAAAAAAAAACTTTCCTAACTGACCCAGTGTTAATTATGACAAATTACAGCTTTTGCACAGGAATGGGCTATGCATCAAACCAACAGTGGGGACCTGTGGCCATCCAAAGTTGTACTCTGAGATCCCATGAGCTTCATCCAGCATATCCAATAGTCACAGATGAAATGTCTTTCACATATGCTAAACCAAAATAACTTGCTTGGCTTATGGCTTGACAAATGTGATCAATGGTAGTTTATTCAATAAACGGGGGTTAAATCATAGCTTAGTGTTATATTTGAATCTAATTGTTGCTGTAGTTACAATCCAACATTTGCTTTTTCCCTAGTTCCCATTGAAACTCTTGCGTAGATTGGCCTATTGAGGCAGTCTGAACGGATGACAATATATGAAGTAGAAATTGTCCTTTGATCACTTTGCAGGCCATGATATTGTCACGCGGCAGGCTTCTATTGGCCTTTCTGCAAAGCTTGTCCAATAGAAAATGTTAAAGAAGTTGGGCTTGATGAAACCTAATCCCCTTGCTTTCCTTACTGTGCCTCTTTCATTGGAATCTATAGGAAAATCAGAACAGTGGTGCTAGATCATCCCAGACATGAGACTACCAATTATTACCTTTTAATAATATTTTAAATTTTAATAATGATTGTTCATATTTCTGTAATGATCATTTTTATAATGACTGTTTTATATCATTGTTTTATGTGATTGTTGTGCGCTGCCCAGGGTCACTTCTGGTGAGATGGATGGCTATATAAATTTGATAGATAGATAGATAGATAGATAGATAGATAGATAGATAGATAGATAGATAGATAGATAAAATGATGGCTACTGTAGTTATGGCAGCTAATCTATGGCATAACATCTCAAGAAAACGTCCCTAGCTTTCTGTGCTTTTCATCTTTTTAAATATAAATGAAATTAACTGTTTTCCAGTCCTGTCTTTCAAGGATGGTAGTATAATTTCAGCCCTGTTATAATCAACTTTAGCTTTTATAAATATTTAGAAAATTATGAAACAAGGAAGAAAGCCAGAGGTACTATGATAAAGCAAAGTTTAGAGGAGGAGTCCTCTGAAGAATCTCCTTCTTCCAAAGGTTGAATTTGACCCCCTGAAATATTACCTTTCAAAAGCACCAAGTAGTTCAGCCAAGCTCAGCACTTCCCTCTAGAACACTTTAAGGCAAGGCTAATGCCAGAAGCAGGAGAGACAAAAGCGAGCATAAATGCCACATTGAAAAAACCCCTTGCTCTCCCAGTGATCCTTGTAGCCAGACCAAAGGGCTATTGATTCCCACCTGATAGGCAGGACTCTGAGCACAGGCTGGCACTGGCAGTAGATATAAGAACACTGGGGCTCTTTTTAAGCAGTGCAAATGAGTGAGAAGAAAAACATATTAATCAAGATGTCATTGAGGGTCAGGATGCTTAGCCTGCACTTGTAAAACATAAACTATCCTGGCAGAGGGACAGCTTGCCCCTGCATTGAAACATTTTTCGACTGCCCTGCTGGCCTGTCAACTTGTTTGAGGAAAGAAGCAAGGATCCAAATAGAGGAGGTGGGTCTTGTTGATTTGGGGGTAAACACAGTCCCTCCTTAAATCAGGCATGCATACATCTGTCCGGTGCCTCTGTATTCACATGGGCTGCCTCCTCCTCCTCCCACTCCATCAGTGGGCAGGCACAGTTCACTCTGGTTGTACAGTGCTGGCAATCTAGATGGGCACAGTGCTTGTCCTTACCCCTCCCAATACACCACCAAATATGTTCTGCAAAAGATGCCAATCCAAACTGTACCTAAGCCATGGTTTGGGCTCTTATTAATACATGCCAAAACAGTGACGTAAAAATAAAGTTGTAACCATCCCTTATCACTGACAATGCTAATGTAGTTGAAGTACAAAACACCAAGGGCCCCAGATTGTCTAATCTTGAAAGGATCATGCACATTATTATTTAACTTCTCGGTGTTTCTCTCATGGCAAGAATAACATAGAGAACAACTTCTTATGAGAATGAAAAGAGTAACTTCACAAGAAATAATGGGTTACATTTAGAGGTGCTACTAAAGCAGAAGGTATGTGACACATATATTTTCTCACTGGGAGGCAAACTGCAACTTGAAGTAGACATACCATATCTGGACTGCCCAAATCCAGATGACTGCTAAATGGCAGCAATCTCTGCTACCAGCTTGTGCTCATTTGGATTTTTCCAGCCTATATAGGATACACTTACTTGAAGAAGACTTTTTTCCAAAGTATTCAAAAGTTGAACGCCCCCTTTCTAAGTGTTATTGCTCTAATTCAAATTGGGGATTCCTGTAGTGTAAAAAGATCTGGGAAAAAAACAGCCATTTTGTTTCATACTTCCCAGATGAAAGAGGTCAAATCTGAGTGGCAAAGTCTTTGCTGAAGCAGCAACATACCCAACAAAGCTTTCCCAGCTCTGATAAAGAAACCTGGAACACATTGACATTTATAGGAAAGATTTGGTCTTGGAAGGATATGCCACTGATCCCTAATTCAAGCAAATGAAAAAGGGTTGCTGTAGAAACAAGGTATTTAAAAGTTGAATACACATCATACACACATCTACAAAATCATTAATAAGCCATCTTCTACTTCCAAGTGGAAACATTATCTGCCCAGAAAAGGCAAACTAGGTAGATTGTGTTTAGTTAAGAAAATGTTGCCAGTACTTGATGCTGAGATATTTTGGGCTTCACAGACCTCCATCAAGACTTGCTTATATTGCCACTTGATGAAAAATGTCCCAGGCCACCCAAGATTCATTTCTCTTGGTTCCATGGCTACTTAAGCTCTTCCCTGTCATCAAATATCTGCAGCACTGAAAACTCAGACTAGGTATCAGGTGACTTGGCCACTGATCACTCAAGCAATCCTAACATAATGGATAGAATGGGGCCAACTTGTCAGTTTGATAAAAATGCAGGCATGATTTCAAAGGAAGACAGATTACAAAAGAAGTGCTTAAGCAAAAGAAAGAGAAGGTGAAGAATCCTTTTTTGTCTTTTAAAAAGCTTCCTACTTCCTGGTGGCCTTTGCTTTCATTTTTGCTACACAGAAACTACTGAATAATGAGGAAGAGATATGAAACAGGTCTCTTTACAGACAAAAATCCTGTTGACCAGCACCTACTTTTGTTTTAAGGCCTAAGGCAAATAGTAATTAGAAGATCCCAGCAGGTGGAACACTATAGATATGCAAAGTTTCTTCATTTGCTGGCTGGGGAATCCTGGGAGTTGGTCCACACATCTTCAAGTTGCCAAGGTTGGGAAACGCTGGGTTAGGCTGATGTAGGATTTAAATTGGGTTGAGTAGCAGTTGAAATGGGGTGGGGGTGGGGGAGGGAAAGATAGGTTGGCTATGCAGATACAGGGTATGTGTACAACAGATTACAATAAATCAACAATTATAATCAACAATTTTAAAGTGTTAAACACCCATTGCATTTGTTCAAACCTTCTGAGATTGGCTGAAACCTGTTGTAAGTTCAACAATTTCTTGCTCGATGGTGCTGTTAAAGTCCCACTTTTCTAAATGGTCACTTTGAGGTCTGCTATGGAGCATCCTGGGAGATTTAAATGCTTTCATATTATGTTGTCCTTGTTATGAGTTATAATGTCAAACTTGTCCATTAATTCTTTGGCATAAAGTTTGTCCTATGTAGAATCCAGAGGGGCATAGTTGGCATATATCATTTGGAGGAACAACATATGAAGATGCCTCTAATTTTGTCTGTGTATTTGTTGGGCCCTGTGATGGTGCTGTTGGTGTAAACATGGGAGCAAATTTTTGCCATTATAGACTAACATGGGTCTCCTCTTACAATGTCAGAAGCTGCTCAGGAAAGGGAGACCCATGCTAGAGATCAGAGGCAACACATCCACCTTACCCTGTCTTGATGTTATTTTGTCTGAAACCCAGAACACCCAAAGCATTCCCAAATTTCAGCTCTACTGAATTGTAACTGATCCGAAACGGTTTGGCAGAATCTCTGGAACATGAAATTTCGTTTTCATTTCATAAAAATCCTACAGAGAACCACTGTCTTACAATAAAGTTGTTTATTGCTCCACATTATCATCAAGTTCATGCATAGTGTTAAGCTGTAATATGACCTGTTTTGTTTTGATTTAGCATATCAAAAGCTATTATGCTTTGTATTTTAGCTCTGTGAAGCCAATACTTCATTGCTTATTCAAAATAGCAAGATATGCAAAATTAACTGTTGTAATTTATAGTTTATGGCTTAACCTGCCATGTGAACTAATCATGGCTTATTCAGTAATCATGATTAAACAATAGTTTAGCAAGTTTGATAAACTTTGAAAGGTTTGCATATAGGTTTGTTTGACAGATTTGAGAGATGTTGTTTGCCTGCTGCCTCTTCTATTACAGCAGTCAGAATCCTTGAAAGACACATTCCCTAAAAATAATTCTGCAGAAAGAAGCAACCTTCAGTTGCATAATTTTCACTTTCAGTGAAAGCTTGCCATGGACACAGCTGTAAACTGCATTTGAAACAAATTGCTACCATTTGTCCTGTGTTATACAGGTTAGATTTTCAATTATGACCAAATAGAACCACCAACTGATTGTACAGCTTCATGCCCAGCCATCACAGGCCAAAGGCATTACTGAACAGCGATCTTTTTTGATCCAGTTAAAGATACTAACATAGAAAAAAGGAGGGGGAATCATGCTTGTTGTCCAGCTACTCAATTTTTTTAATGTACAGAAAAGGTTGAATCACACATTCAGAATCAGAGCAGATAATGAACAAACTCTAAGTAAGGGGGAAGGAGGAAGAGAACCATTTACAGGAGAGCAGCAGACCACCCCAAGCATTGCCACTTATGTCTACCTAATCCAAGTATGAAATATTAACCCAGCGGTTAACAATTGGGGGTGGGGGGGTTCCCATCATTTCAGCTTAATTTTGACTTTTCTGGGGACATGGGGGCCATTTCCAGACGAAACACTCAGGTGCAACTCCTCACCATGTTTACTTTCTAAGAAAAACTGTAAGGCCTATGGAAGCCCAGAGACTCTCACATATAAAGGTTATATTGAAGGCAAATATTATAGGTATTGGCAAGCTAGCTTCTCCCTCATTTTTTCAGTTACAAAATCTAAATAAAAATCGTTGAGTACAGATCCTGGTGGGCATCCCCCTTCAGGCTTTTGCAGTTGTTCAGTTCAGTCATTCACAAAGCACCAGATCATCAGTTACTTTAGGCAGTTTTACTGCAAGCTTTTGGTAGAAATTCAAACTTCTAAGATATTTGGTATTGTTAAGGAAAACTTTTCTCCATGTGTTGAACTTTTCCCTTTCCATTTTTAAATACATGTGCAAAACTGTAGCGATGCATGCTGCTTGATCTCCTACCTTATGTTTATACACAAACCATTTCAAGATCATTACACACTAGCTGATTAGTTTGGACCCATGAATGGTAGAATCTAGTATTTATTTATTTAATTTATCCCCGCCCATCTCCTCCCGTCGGAGGCCTCTGGGCGGTTCAAAATCCATTTGAGAAAATTGCAAGATTCTTTACATAAGATTCAAGGCATTACTTTATTACCTTTACAACTTGGAAAGTAAATTCTACCCAGTTTACTTCAATAATTTGAGCACTCACACTTTACAGTTACTGCTAAAAGCAGAAATGTACAGCGATTTTTACAAGTCTCCTCTTCCAGCCCAAGTCACAGGAACAATGATAAAATTGTCACGTTCCAAAAGACTGGTAAATCCCTGTCCCAAAACAACCCAGCTAACAAGTTGGGAGGCAGGCGGCCAGTTGAGAGCTTCACTCCATCTCTCTCCTCTAACCAACTGACCTGTTGGCTGGACTATTTTGGGACACAGGTTTACAAACCTTCCAGAAGACAGATAAACTTGCATTCAGAAATATCCCCAGTGGAAGTTTACTCGTGTGGTGCACTTCCTCACCAGCAACCTGCCATTCCAGCAACTTGAGAGGTGTCTAAAGCCCCCATCCCAAACACCCAACCACACTTAACCAAGCCTACCCCACCCCACTGTAAAGAGAGTGACTGATGGATAGTTTCTCACCAGCAACTGACACTGGATGGACAGGGAAACAAAACAAAGGAATCCACCAATTACTGTTCTTAAAGTGGCCTACAGTAAATGTGTATGGACAGGATCACTCAAAGCCCCCTGAGATAGATTAGTTAGCAGGAGCACAAATTAGGTCATCATATATTTCTGCCAACTCCACAGCTACAGGAATACAGGTAGCCCTCATTTAGTTACCACAACTGGGACCAGCAACTCAGTCATTAAGTGAAGTGGTCACAAAGTGAAACCGTGTATGTGCTTATCATCTTACTTCAGCTTTCCTTTACTTTGCAGATCTGCGCAGGTCTTAAATGTGAGGACTGGTTGCAAAGTTACTTTATTGTCACAATCATAACTGCAAACAGTCACTAAATGAGGCAGTCTCTAAACAAGGACTACCTGTAAAGGTGGCCATGAGGAAGAGCTTTGAACATTTATAACCCTGGAAAAATTACAAGTGTATTATTTTCAAATAAGCTATGACTTTTTCTTTCTCTAAACATTGGATACCCCCTGCCAACTAAACTTGAAAAACAGCCAACGTAGTACTGTAACAGTCAGCTAACTGAACTTCAAAGTTTGATATTTAATGTATCTTTGTCAGGACTTTTTTGTCTGTACAGTAGTTCCAAATCATATACAATTACTGATAATATTTATCAGTAAGGGTATATATTATTCGCTTGTGTTGCCCATGTAGGAAGTAACTGGCTTTAACAATTGTTCCATAAGGTAAAACGCTAAAGAAATATTCACTGCCTGCTTTGACAGTAAAATGGGCAGATTTATTTATTACACTTGTTTGCATACCACCTACTCCATAGAGTCAAGGTGGTTTATCAAAATTTCACTTGATACACTTGATAATTATTTGTTCGTTTTGAAAAATTTGCTGATACCCAGAGATCACAGACATAGCACTGAGTCATTATTGTGCTACCTATATTCCAGTGCAGTGCTTCTCAACTGAAGATCCTGACCAATCATAATGAGGAATGTGGTCATTCCTTCCCATCTATTTACATGACTAACTAACTTGAGAAGGAATATGCTCCTGACCCTTGAAAAATGAGGCCAAGGCTCCTAGATTCATATTTTCGAACGTTACTGAAGTTCATCTAACACTACGGAATGCTAGAACTGTGTCATGAGCTATTTACAACTGCTTTGTTCTATGTTCAGTAATAATGCCTTTATTAGAAAAGGTCGAAGATCCTACTGAAATTATCCAAGCCACAGGATTACAGCTAATTATGCCAGACATTTCCTCCCCTCCAAAAAATTGCCCCAGTATTGCAGGAAATGGTCATGAATGTGGCAACTACAGTTACACGTTCTGAAAATGGAGATGTTTCTGAAGTCTACTATTAGTCTTTCTCCTCAAGAAAAATCCTTTCAGTTCTCTATTGAAGATGACATTTGCACTCTGAATGCATTTACCATTTTAACAAGTTTTAAACAATAACAAATAATTTTATCATCAGGCATTACCTATTAGCAAGCAGCCCAAGAAAGCGATACATTGCTCAATGGAAATATGCAAAAGTTCTCTTTGCAGCAATCTCTTTCTTTTCCCCTGAGATGATGGCAGTAAAATGCGAACCTGGCTGGGTCATTATATCCAAGCCAGCATTAACCTCTGGGCTCAGCAGCAAAAATACAGTTCTGCATTTCTTTCAGTCAAGTATGCATTGCCTCTGGTTCTGGATACATTGTCCTGAATGTCAAATTTATACGTGGTTCCCTGGAGTGATACTCCTTGGGAACACGATGCTGAAAAAGAACCAAAGCAGCCGATCAGTTATATAACACACACTGATTAGGGAAATACAAATATTTTGGGGTTTTGGCATGAACAATATTATCAAATTATACTTAAGATGAGTTTCTTTATAACGGTTACACTTGATTTTCTTCCAGAAATAAAGAAGCCAAATCTCATCTTCCTTTTGTTCTGTTTTTTTTTTAAAGTTTCATCATATTTTTTTTGTTAACAATAGAATATTATTTGCTTACTGCACCATGCAGCACTATTTCACAGGTGATAATCTCACTTCTTCTGGTTGTTCAGGAAAAAAAAAATCCTGTAAGGTTTTTGTGATCTATGAAAGACAAGCAGCTCAACCTCATAGGAAAGGACTTTTCAGTTCTCCCCACTTAAATGTGTTTCAGTGATGCATTAGCCTTAGGTTCCCAGCTCTATATATGTAGATATGTAGAGAAGGAAATAGCATTTGTACAATTTTTCTTTAGGCTTCTCACCTGCCAGTCTTCTTGAGTAGCTCCTTCCATCATTAGCAAAGTACCATGATCCAGTGGTATCTGAACTCTCTGCACATAAGTATAATCACTGTTATCTTCCTAAAAAAGATGTATTAAGTATAGTTAATTTATAGTCATAAGATTACAGAATTGCAATAGGTTACTTAGGCTATCTAATTCAACCATCTGCCTTACTGGGCAGATGTCTTAGCTTCTGCTTGAATACAATGAATGTAGTGGAATAAAATGTCCTTAAGTGTTCTCATCATGACATGACTTCTTAAAAGAATTAATTCGTGCAATCCCTCAAATTAATAAAACTAATAATTTCATTAGGTTTGGGGTGGGCAAAAAAAAAAAACCACTTTTATTAAAGTTTAATCAGATAAAATAATGATACATTTTGCAATTTTATAAATATAAAATCACTCAGAAACTGCAGCTGGTTCAGAACGTGGTGATGATATGCATCTTTGTGAGAAGGGACTCTCAATCCAGGAAGGAGAGCAACTGATATACCAAATGAATTCGGGTAAAAGCCCTGCTGGCCACAGCTGCCACACAGTCTTTGAGCAGAAGCTGCAAGTCCAGGAGGACCAAATTGTGCACTAGGTCTGCCTGGGGAAGTGCGACCTCATTCAGGATTGAAAATCTATGGTACTGTAAGAATCAGGAATATACAAGCATTCAGATTTGTTAGGGTAGTGCTTAAGCACACACCCCCACCCCTAGACTCTAACGGGCACTGAGACAAGACCTTGACAGCATCACTTGGTCAGCCTGGGGTCGAGATACAGTTGAGTATCATCCACGTAATGGTAGCAAACTCAGATGACTTCAACCACTGGCTTAATATAGATGTTAAACAGGAGAGGCAAAAAGATCAAACTGGCCATGGAGGAAAGAGGAAAACCACCAAAACACTGTCCCTCCCATGCTTAATCCATGCAATGGATTCAGATAGGTACCATATTCAATAACAAGCACAATCAATGTACTATGTCCTGGCCTGAAACCCATCTGAAATGGGTCTAGATAACCTACTTTCTCCAGGCTCCTCTGAATCTCCAACTCAAGCACCTTCTCAACAATCTTCTGCAAGAAGGGAAGGTTGGAGACTGGACAAAATGTGCTCAGAGTTGTTGGATCCACTGATGGCTTCTTGAAAAGGCACACTACCACCTCCTTCAAGGCAGGCAGAACCACCTCCTCATCCACAGATGCATTCACCACTACATATTATCTCTCAAAAAGAGAGATATTAGGGGTATGGATTTAAAAGGCAGGTAGTGGAGTTAATGGTCACACAAATCCTGTCCTCTTTCTCATGAGTTACAGAGTCAAATACTTCCCAGATAACAGGACAAGACAGTGCCTGTGTCAACTTGCACACACTTGCCCAGTCAGAGCCTAACTCCTAACAAATGACTTTATTCAGCAGGTGCCTAGAATAATGCAAATAGGCCTGTGACCCACCCCACCCCAGCAGAGAACATGACTGAACAGGGCTGCTGGCCAGCAACCTGCAAACAAACAAACATATTTTACCACTCTTACTGCTACAACTCAATCCCTAATTCAAGCTCTTACACGTGTTGGTTGAATTCATTCTTCATCTTCCTCCAATGGCATTCTAAGTGTCTCTTCTGTCATTTCAACTCCAGGAGCTCCTCAGAAGACCAGGAAGCTTTTCAGGATCAATGAACAGGGAGACATTGCAATCTGATCCAAGGCCCTTGACACATGCCCACTCCCAGGGGCAACCAAGGCCTTAGTTGAATTGCCCACATCCCTAAGCTCTCTGTGAAACCTATCAGGGTCTATTAGTTGCCTGAGTCAGGTTGATCTGATAGGTCCAAGCTCCCAGCAGGAGTGAGGGAAATGCCAGCAAGCCAAAACCAACCAGAGAATGATCTGATCATAATGAAGGACTGCTAATAATATCCTCCACCTTCAGATCACAATTGCCCCAAGACAAAATCCACGTCTAACATGTGATCACCAATATGAATCAGCCCCTCAAAAATCTGGGGTAGATTCATGACTGCCATGAGCTCCTTAATCAATCCATGCTCAATACTACATTGCTGGCTTGAACAAGCAGAATAACAGCAAGTTTTGTTGGTTTGTACATAAGGGATGCGGTGGCGCTGCGGGTTAAACCGCTGAGCTGCTGAGCTTGCCGATCAGAAGGTCGGTGGTTCGAATCCGCGTGACGGGGTGAGCTCCCGTTGCTAGTCCCAGCTCCTGCCAGCCTAGCAGTTCGAAAACATGCAAACATGAGTAGATTAATAGGTACCGCTTCGGCGGGCAGGTAATGGCGTTCCGTGACTGTCATGCTGGCCACATGACCACGGAAGTGTCTACGGACAAACGCCGGCTCTTCGGCTTTGAAATGGAGATGAGCACCGCCCCCTAGAGTCGGACACGACTGGACTTAATGTCAAGGGAAAGCTTTACCTTACAGGCAGAGTGCGTGTGAGTTCTGGCAGCTGCTGGCTTCCAAGCAAAGTGAAGAGAAAACCCAAACTGCATCTCCTCTCAATGATAAATATACCTTGTATCTGTACAGTTCCTGTTGAATTTCCCATTCACTGGTCATCTTAGCTGCCCTTCTCTGATATTTATACCCCATCTTTCCTCTAAGGAGCTCAAATGTTATAAATAGTTCTTCCGTTTCCAATCTTATTCTAATAATAATCCTGTAAGGATTAGGTCATGTCATAGCAATTGGCCCAAGCTGAGCCACCAAGCTTACTAAATAAGAGAATAATCTTGTGTCCGAGATCTCATTGTTCAGATCTCTAGCAACTCTTGGAATACCTCCAGATGAGGTTTATATTGTATTATCAGAGGTCAAGATATTGCCATCTTCTGTCCCGTATTTTTCCATTATAGGTGCAGTCCTTTCAGAGGAAAAGATGGAACACGTGCACAATGTATTGCAATTGGAAGAACCAGAAACCAGTAGAAGGAAGGATATGTTTCTGCAAGCAGTATTTCTGCTATCGAGAGAGAGTCCGGCAATGCTCTTTTCCTGAAAGAATGTATCTTTCTACAACTAGAATCATCTGCAGCTACTATGTGGAATGTAGATACATGTAACTGCCCTTGGCTAAATAGTATTAAGCCCTCAAACAACGAGCATCCAAATTCTTCCCACTTCCATGTTGAATTTCGACTCTTCCAGAAGTGTTGCTTTCAGAGTTAAAAAATCAACGACTCTAGCAATTAAGAAAAGCATCTATCCCAACCTCCTCATCTCAAAGCAAGGGGAGTTTGGTGAACTTTGTGTTCAGAAATTCCACTCCAGTGTATTAATTTTTTAAAATTATCCTTAGTATAAAATTATACTGTTATTGAATAAGCATCTCCAACAATTAAGGAGATAATTTTTTCAAGTCTGAAATGTTGACAGGATATTGGACAAGTGGATTAAAAAAAAAAATCCTTGATTGAGGAAGTTTCTGTGTACTATAGGACCCAGCCACAAGGTTCGACTTCAGAGACAAAATGCTAGCAGTTTTATTACAACAGCTATTGATATTCAAGATACCACAGTAAACGTGGCCTACAATTCTATTGTTGCTAGTTGCAGAATAATAACAGAGTGGCAGCTATCAATGGTGGGAGATTGAGTGGGAGAGAAAATAATGCCGCATGAAGAAGCATGGAAGTGTGCCTATTTTGTTGCTCTAGTCATACAGCCATTCCAGTCATATTCCAAGATTTTTAAAAAAATTTCAGGTCAACAGACTCTGCTGTTTGGGCTTCTGATTAACACAGAAGCCAACTATGATGCACAATGTGGCCCTGGAGGTGGCTGTTGAACTTGTGTGTAGGACTGACTTGGCTGGATTGAACAACTAAACGCCCAGATAGTTATGGCTGAATATTTTGTAAGGCATCAGTCACAGAGTGGGAGGGAGGTGAAGTAATGGTAACTTGAGATAGCACTTTTGCCAACACAGGAACCGAAACTGATCCAATAGGAATGTATTCCCATTAAAGATCTGGGATTTCACCAAGCTCTTCAAATCTACACTATAATTAATGCAGTGTTCTGACTTTTATTAATAGTTTTAGCATGACTACTTTGACATTTTATATACCATTCTGAAATCCTTGGCAGAAAAGCAGAACACATCACTGTCAAGAACTATCACTGTTACTATTATTTGGCTATGAATCTTTGCACCTATACAGTCCTTTCTTTCAAGCAGACGGCTATTATTTCTATACCAACACCCAAAGTACCCCTCTTCTCTGCTAGTTATCACAATTATTATTGTAGCTCCTTTTTCTTCCTCAAGGACCCTCTAATTCATGAATTCATGTCTCCTGCATCCTTACAAAAAAACACTGGTATTCTATTTATTTCAATGTTTTGCTTTTAAAATCAGTTTCCTATATTGGCTTCTTACGGAGAAATAGTTTCGTTTAGACATCAGGGCCAAGTAGAATCCTCCCATCATTATATGATCTCCTGCTAGAAATGTAGACATTCTACATCTCATTTACAACAGAGGGTGGGGGAACCTGTAGCCCTCCAGATATTGTACAACTTCCATCAGCCTCACCTGGAGTGGCAGAATGGAAATTCATAGGTTTGTCACTCCCAATTTACAGGGAATCTATTTTGTCATGATTTAAGCTATGCACACTTAATATTCACTCAACAGACACAGGAGAACTTGCTTCTGAACAACAACTCATATGCATAAACCATTATTACCTCCTTCCTTATCAATAAAACAAAAGGCCTTCTCTGCAGCTCTTGTTTTCTGATTTTCTTTCTTTTGTAAATAATTAAGGCACTTAATTCCATTCTTCAGTGGAGGGGATCAGACTTTGTTTAGTATCTCACTGGAAAAACAAAATTACCCAGAGGCTAATCAAGGATATCCATTATTATCTAATATATACACCCCAACTCCTCCCCCTGCTCCCAGGTACCTGTTTCCTTGGTTACAATCTTAGTAGCAGAGCTGCCGCCTGCCTACTATTAGAGTTTGGCTTCATAGCTTTACATTTACTTTGCAGTATAAGCTAGGAAGTTAACTGCAGTGAACTAATTCTTCAAGCAAATTCAGGGCTCTGCAGCAAAAAAGACAGCATATGGAAATTTTGCAGATCTGAACAGTCACCATTTATCTAAGATCTAAAGCATGCTGTAGTCTTTCTGAAACAAACAGGCAAATTGCATACTGAAAAATTAGAAACATTACATGTCATTTGTTTCAAACCCAATGCATATTACATTTAGGTATATCTGTGTATACTATATATACACATATCCTTCTTGCAAGAAATCAGAATTTGTTCAAGGTTCCAGAAAAATAGATGTACTGAATATATTGAGCAAAAAGGGACCTTCTATTAAAGATATCTCATGTATCTTTGTCAACAGTCTAAAAGTGTTTCAGCAAAGCACAAATCTTATAAGCATTTTTTCCACCTCTTCATCTGTCACTAATAAACATACTGAAGATCAGCATGCCCAGAACTGAACCCAGTGCCATCCCATTCAATACTTCCCTCCAACCTGATGAGGAACTGTTACTGAACACTCTTTGAGTACTATTTTCAAATCACCAATGTATCTTTTGTACTTGTCATAACATCCAGCCAACACTTAATTGGTGTGATAATTAGGATTATCATAGAGTATTTTCCAAATGCTTTCCTGAAATCAAGACATAATATGCTTACAGCATTTCCGTATCAAGGAAATTAGCTGCTCAAAACACGCAACAATATTAGTTGGCAAGACTTGTCCTTGACAAATCCATGCTGACTTTTTATTATTACATTATTTTTAAGGTGCTTACAAGTACCCACTTCTTTGTGATCTGCACTAGAATCATCCCAGGTACTGATACCAAACTGACTGGTCTGGTCCTCCTTTTTTCCCTTTCTGATGACAGGACTGGCACTTGCTCCTGTCATCTGGCACTTTCACTAGTTCTTCTAGAGGCAGTAGGCAGAGTGCATTGTCAGCTCAAATGGGTCCTAGTCCATGTTTCTTTATTCCAATTTAAAGTGCTGATTTTAAATTAAAAAAAAATTAAAGCTTGGGACTAGGTTAAATAAATAAATACGTTTATTTTAGACATCAAGTTTTTATTACCGCCCATCTCCCCTCCAAAGGAGGGACTCTCGGCGGTTTACAAAAACAGAATTAAAATTCAGTATCAATATAAATATAACAACTATATAATAAGAGTAAAATATAATAAAATATAGTAAAATCCGGATGGCTAAAAATTGTGTTTCAGTCCATGACTATAGAAGATCGTCCTAGGGTGCTAGCCATCCCCATGAATGGCTGTTCCCCATCCTGCTCCAGGCATGATGACAAAACCAAGTTTTTAGCTTTTTGCAGAAGTCCAGGAGTGAGGGGGCTTGTCTCACCTCTGGGGGAAGGATGTTCCATAGGGCAGGAGCTACTGCAGAGAAGGCCCATTTCCTGAACCCCGTCAGATGGAATTCCTTTATGGATGGGATCTGTAGCATGCCCTCTCTGCATGACCGGGTGGGACGGGTCAATGGCCCTTCCCACTAAAGGAATAACCTTCCTTTATACCCATTCAGGTTTTAGGATTTTCTTCAGAGATCCTACTCTATTCATGCCAAGATTGGCTACTAGGGAGACTTTCTCAGAGGTGACATCCTGGCCTCCCCAGATAATCTCATCATTTTGCCATCAGGGTTGAATACTGCCTTTGAAAGCAACTTTTGAAGGTAAATCATCATTGGGCCAGTAAATTTTTTTATTTTTCTTCTACTAGAAAGGAACATTTAAGGTATATCTTGTAGTTCCATGCTTAATAATTATGAGTCAAATTAAAATAAGTTTGAATAAATAAATATTGCAGTTTATCACTGTATTTTATTCTTTTTTTTGTTAATTACTCAGAAAATGTATGTTGACAGGAGATTAAATATACCAGAAATTGGAAGATATTTCAAGAGGAGATGGAGGAAAAGGGGAAATCTTTTTGTGTAAGTGGAAGTCTGCTCATAAATTCTGTATCTCATGTTATTTCAAATTATTCATCAACTAATATGTAAAAAGGTTTGTGATGGGCTGCTTTAATTCAGTGGGGGGGAAAACTCTTCATCTTGTAATCATTATTTTTACTACTAAGCTATCCTATTCCTCAGAAAAGGAAAATGAACCTTGGGGTTGGCAAAGAAAGAACATTAGCTACCTGGGGAGTAGAGAATGGCAATAGATAAAAGTTTTGTACATAAAGTTTTGGTTCTGAAGGAAAAACAAACAAATTAAAAGATGGTCTTAACACCAGTGGAAAAAGTTGTTTCAGATCATTATTCCATTTGTCTACAATTTGCATTTGCCATTTGTTGTAGTTCTCTACCTGCTTATCTGAATAGATTTAAAACAAAAGATTAGCCAACCACAGAAAACTTACAGCTGTTTCTTCCATTTTAGAATGGGAACATACAGTTTCTGGATTTACCAATCAGATACAGTATATGATTGGGCAAATGAGAATTGGAACTGAAATTCTTTGATGTGAAATGGACCAAGTTAACTTGAAAGTCTGCTGATAAATCAGTTTGAATTCTTTTTTTCTGATAATCAATTCCTTTGCCCTAAATACAATGAAACAGTGGCCAAGTCCAGGCGGCTTAGTCTCCTTGAAGGAGAGAATATATCTTGCATTAAATCAAACCCCACAGAGTTCCAATTTTGCAAAAGCATTTTTTTAAAATTAAAGTATTATTTAAAAATTATTTTTATCAGGACAATGAAAGAATCAAAAAATCAGTTCATATTTTTCTCTAATGTGTATAAAAGGTAAGAAGTTTCCTTGGAAAAGATAGGTGAATATTTGGAAAAACAAAAATTACCAAAACTTTCACAGTCACAGAAATTATTAATGAATAAGCCTATAATTAATAGGAAATAGTGGAAGCTATAAAAAGGACAAAATTGGGGAAAGCACCAAGTTCAGATGGTTAGCCAATTTTATACCAAAGATGTTTTGAAGATCAACTTCTCCAACCTTTTCAAAGATTGATGAATTTTATCTTGCAGGGCTCTGCAATGCCAGATTCTTGGAAAGAAGCTAATATTGCACTTTTACCAAAAGAGGGTCAAGATTCTACTTAAAATAAGAACTAAAGACTGATTTCATGGATGAATAATGACTATAAAATATTTGCCTCAGTATTGGCTGATAGAATGAAGAAGATTTTACAGGATTTTATACATGATGATCAATGTGAATTTTTACCCAAAGGACAACTAAGAGACAGTGTGAGAATAGTTTTGGACATTATAGAACATCTACAACACCACAATGAAAAAGCATGCAGCTCTCATTTTTTTAGATGCAGAGAAAGCCTTTGATAATTTGAACTGGTCCTTTAAGTTTAAAGTTTTGGAAAATATGGACTTTGTTGTTGAGCATCTGATGAAGAAACTGAAGGACTTTGGGTCGCTAGCTGGTCTTAAAGTAAATAAACAAACCACACCTAAGACAGAACTAGCACTCAGTCTCCTGGTTTCTAGCCTAGTGTTTTAACCACTACAAAAATAAATGACTGATAAATAAAATAAATAAATGACTGCGCCTCAATGAATTTTAGTTTGATAGCTAAATATTAACACAAGCTGTTTGTTGCTTCATACACCTCTCCAGTCAGCTGCTCCTGCCTCATCTGCTATTCCATATCCCTATCTTCCTCCTAATAGGAAATACCGCCTATCAGAATCACTACAATTAAAGCAGGTATCTTCCAGCCTCCTCCAGAAATGGAAGCAAAAAACCCTGCATTCAGACTATGCAACCTATCACTGAGCTATTGCCAATGCGTCCCACCCTATCCCAACACAGCTCATCAATGCTATTAGGACAATGAACTAGTTAGTAATGGCTTGGGAACTGGGTTTATGTGCTGCCCACCTGTGTTTTTAGGTATGTGGGACAGAAAGAGCTATATTGTATTATGCATTTAAAGTCTTTAAAACATGTTGTCTCATCTGGATTACATTCCAGCTTTATAAACTCACAGGCAGAGGCTTCTTCCTCATCTCAAACATCCGGGTGGCGCCAAAGCTGAGCGATGCAATTATGGGGTTTTTCCCCAGCGTAGGTTCATCATCACTATGCCAGTCAACACTGTCCTTTTCATTTCGGTAGAGGTTACAGAGTAGGGAGTTGAAGGTGTTCTTGGTGAAATCTTCTACAAGATCCTTCAACATGGCCAGGAGTGGGTGCCACTGAAATCGGAGGAAAAAAGAGGAGGTAAACATCACAAGTAGTACCAAACTCAATGCCCAGTAAATCAGATAGCTATATTATTAAGAAGTCTGTTTCCAACTCTGTTAGCACTAATTTGAAATGTAAGGAAAAAGATTTACTGTACCTGGAACCTAAACTTGTGTTCACGATTTAAGCACAGTGAAATAAGAATCTCTCATCTTATATATGTAGGAACAAGCAGTAGTTAAGAGGTTGCAAACCCTTAAGAAAGTGGGCAGTTTATCAATACTTCTCTAAGCTAGACTAGGAAGTAAAAAAAAAAATCTCAGAAGATATTTGAGTATCTGTATTACTGCCAAAAAAACCTATATGGACATATGCATGTAACTGGCAGGAATGATTCTGGGTGCAATTCAAGGTGCTGATGATCACATTTAAAATCCTACATGGACTAGAGCCAGGCCATCTTTGGGACCATTTAGAATTTGCCTCACCAAGATGTCCCTGTAGAAAGAAATCCCCACCACCTGCAAGATGGATGAGAGGGGACTCTGAGGCAAGCATCCTC
Organism: Candoia aspera; assembly: GCF_035149785.1. NCBI lineage: Eukaryota > Metazoa > Chordata > Lepidosauria > Squamata > Candoiidae > Candoia > Candoia aspera. The sequence goes on along the minus strand of NC_086153.1, from coordinate 268,528,866 downwards.
TGTGGGAGCTCCCTCCTGTGGATTGCCCTCTCACCAGATATAAGAACTGCACCTTCACTTCTAACATTTAGGAAGCTCTTAATAACATCCCTTTGTCAATGTACATTTGGGGACTGTGGTGAGAAAGGGAAATGTCCCTGATGAATCCAGGTGTTGATGGTGTAAGATGTCATGGGATATTATGTCTCTATTAGATTTTAAGTGGACTGTATTTATTGATAATTTTAATAATGTGATTATCATTGTAACATGTCCTGTATTGCTGTAAGATAGTTAGAGTCAAATAACTGAAGTGGCATTTCTAATAAATAAGCCTTTACTTTTACACAGATGTATCTTCACAAACATACAGTATAAACACACATCTTCCATTTGATGTGCTAGACCCTTAGATTCCCAGACTCTAGAAAGGTACTGATAATGTATGAAATCCAGAAAGTTCATTAACATCTAATTACATAATGTAAGAGAGCCAGTTTGGTGTAGTGGTTAAGGCATCAGGCTAGATACTGGAAGGCTGTGAGTTCTAGTCCCACCTTAGGCACAAAGCCAGCTGAGTGACCTTGGGCCAGTTAGTTTCTCTCAGCCCTAGGAAAGAAGCAATGGCAAACCACTTCTGAAAAACCTTGCCAAGAAAACTGCAGGGACTTGTCCAGGCAGTCCCCGAGAATCAGACACAACTGAGTGGATTAAAAAAAAAATTTAAGAGCTACATGGCTAGCAATGTCCTTTCCTAGAGGGACACCGAAGCTTGTATGTTTTGCAATATCATAAAATGATTAATTGGTGCTTGCCTATAGCATTTTCTACTTTATGTACCATCTATATAAGGACTACAGGTAGTCCTCACTTAGCAACCACAATTGGGACTGGCAACTTGGTCGTTAAGCAAAATGATAACTAAGTGAAACTGTGACTGTGCTTCTGGCCTTACTTCAGCTTTCCTTTGCTTTACAGATCTGCGAAGGTTGTTAATGCGAGGATTGGTCACAAACTTAATTTTTCATCTTTGTTGTAATTGTGAACAATCGCTGTATGAGGCAGTTGCTAAGTGAGGACTACCTATAATTTGTTAAATGTTCACCTTGTTGCAGGTACATATTTGAATCACAAAAATTAAATCAGTTACAAATCTGCTTAACTGGCATGCTGCCTAATTAACTGTCCATGGGAGTTATAGTTATGTAAGTTCAACACTGCTAACAAAATTTCTAGAACTACCTCAATGGTTTAATATCCAGGGTTGTTGGGGGGTTTTCCCTTAGCAAACCATGGCATAAATCTGAACTGAAGTCACGATTAGCACTGCTATTGATAGGTAAACCAGTGTTAATTTCTTCCTTCAATTCTAATTGAACTATGGAAAAAATATTGTATAATTTGATTATGAGGCATTAAGAGTAACAGTGACTTTTACTCTGCTCTTTTCCAATACTGCCCTCCAGCGTTTGCTAAATGTGAGATTTTGTTTTTTTCTCTCACAGCAGAATTCTCCATCACTGAATAGAGATTCACACGAGGCAACAGGCATTTTTCTACATCCTTGAAGTAAGGGTAAGCCAGCTTGTTTTAGAAAAAGGTATAAGATCACCACATTTTGAAGTCCATATTAATTAGGTTTAACTCTTACAGAAAACTTGTAGGCTATGCCTGTGGAATCAAGGGTTGAGAAGCAATACCTAATTAAGGAAAGGAACAAGAGGAGGAAAGGCTGAAAACTGAAAATGAGGCTCAAGCAAATCACAGGAGATACTATGTGAGTGTAATCCACTGCCCAAACTATAGAGGCAGTTTTAGATGATGTTAATAAAATATTCATTTTCCATGCTCAATTCTCTAATCTGACCAAGAAGAATATTAGTTCAAAAGATTTTAGCTATGAAAGCAGCATAGCAGATGGAACAAACTATTAACTATTCTGTAATGCCCTTGACTTGAAAGCTCAATAAATGCATTCTCTAACCTCCTCCACAAGGCACAGTAAGAAGATATAATAATATTATTGCTGCCAAAACATCAGCTGCTTACTTGTTAACATACCCCCATCCTGTGGGGAGAAGAGAGAATGGCCTTGAGGGACAGGAGGAAGAGCTGCTACCAAGACAATGGTCAGATAAAAGAGGGCTAAGTCCCAGGCAGAAATGTACAAGACCCTCCCTAGTTGTCACAAAGAGGGAGGGAGGGAGGGGGGAGGGACATTCAGATTTGCAAGGTTCTGTTACTATAGATTTACAATAAAGGTAGTACCTACCTGAAACTGGATTCCTAGTCTGATCTACCTTGAAAGGATGACACATCTCCAGCCTCTTATGAGATCATGAAGTTTTTAATGGGCTGGGGAGCTGAACTGATGATCTACAGCACACCTTCTGTTTCAAAGGTAATACTGTGAAGACAGTTGAGCTGTGGTGCAGGGATTTTCCACTGAAAATCCTGCCTCAGGGGATTTACCTCATTCACAATTCTCCACAGTTGCACTAAGAGGTGGCTTTGCTGCTCTCCCTCACTCCCACCCCCCAGTATTCCGTGAGCTTTTAATTTTTCCCCTTGCCTGAAAAGAAATCACAATCAAGTGGGGGGGGGGGGCAGGGCACTGGCAAGCTATTTTTTGTACCCTTTCATTGGTGGAAGTGCACCACCACTATTGTTATTAGGCCTTTTTAATTTGATTTTATTTTTTCAACTTTAGAAAGGCTCAAGAGCCATACATACATCAGGGTTTGCCTGCATTTCAAGCCTGGAATAGGTGTAGGGTAGTTTTCCATACCATGCTGTGAGTCTGGGTTCATCGTAAGATCGATCTACAGAAAGAAAATTGGATGCAATAATTATGGCTTCTATGGGAACAATATTATATGGTTATAACGTTTCTTGGCATTTGAAGAATTAAATGGCTTGCTGATGACTCTTAACATTTTTTTTTGCCTTCTCTAAATAAAAAAGCTCAGCAAATGAAACTTTAAACTGGCAATTCATAAGTAATACAGCCAAGAGAAAATTATTCTAGGTTATTTAGACATCAACTACATCATCTTGCTTGAAATAGAAATTTATAGAAGTAAATGTGAGAAGTAACACAAATGCCATCAAGTAAGCCAAGCTCAGACAGCATATTCTGCCTACAATATTGGTCATTCATAGCTGTTTGTGCATTACAATATTTAAATACTTTGCTAAGGAAACCTATCAGATTTCACAAAGCTCAATATCATGGTACTTATATCCAAATCCAATAGTTAAAGAAAAAAACAAAACAAACAAAACAGTTTGTTCGGTGACCAACCAAAGATATGTCATTGGTAGAACCTGCTCTACCACATAATCATTCAGCAAAAATAATCACTCAGCAAAGAAAAATCACCAGCAGGTGCACAGACCCTTTCTGAACCTTCTTTAGAGCAGGAAAGAGCAAGTAATGGTTTGTTTTAGCTATCTCCTTACACTCAACAAGCACAAGTTAGCCCTAAATCCATGTGTTAAGTGGAGACTAGAGATGGTGGCAGAGGGCCAGGTATTTTGTTGGCTGCAATGGATTCTACTAGAGTGAGTATGCCAGGAGTTACTGCTGGACCTGGTGGAAACAGGAGTCAACAGTTAATGGAGATTGATAGCATAGCTACCGTGTCTAACATGTGTTCTTTGCCTCCATGGAATTTCATGGAAAAGCTGGTCAAACATCCAGTCTGCTTCACTCAAGGAAACGAAGCCAGGAATCAAATGAATCCTAGAATAAAGAAAAATCACACTACACATTGATATTTTCTGATCCAATTCAAAGTAAGACATTCCAGGCAGGTTCTGTGTCATTTCTTTCCCCCTAGCAAAGAAAACAAGTGGGCTACTAAGAAAGAGTAGCCCCCACTTCTTTGTACCCAGTACAAAAATATAGTGCATTGCTTTAGGACTTACCAAACTCTTTCACCCCCATTTGCTTATTTTTATAGTAATGTTGGTCAACCTTTTTTAGCCTACAGGCTTTGTTTTCTTCTTGTACCACTTGCGTGGAGGACAAAGGGGATGGTCTCATGTCATCAGAGCTGACTGAACTAAATTTTTTAGAATAATTTTACCCTGAGGTTAAAAGCATCTATTTTGCTCTTAACCATCATCCCTACCCCACTGCTGTTCTTCACCCATAGAGATGGAGGTTTGGGGGCTGCAAACAACATATGAAGGTTTGGGGCTGCCCATTCTTTAAGAATGTAAACAACTACAACATTAGATTTACAATGTAGCCAGTCTGAAATTCTACTCCCTTTCATCTCACCCATCTCAGTAACGTAAGGCCAACACCAGATAGTGACACACCTTTAAATACAGCCCTTATCCTCTGATATGTATCATCAAAGAAAAATGCAGAGGAAGACTAGAAGTGCCAAGGTGCACAAAACCACAGCTTGGCAAAGCATTTTACCATATGATCAGACTAAGATGCTGTGGGACAACAGCAGGCAGTGATTGTGGAAGATGTTTGTACACTAAAGAAGCAGTGGGCCCATTCATGAGAGAAACAAGCCCAGGAGGATTATATTCCCAAGTGCCTGCCATAGAGGCTAACTACAGAAGATTGCTCCCTCAGATAGGCATGAAGGTGGAATTATTCTCTTGCCAGAGACTAGTATCTTGAAATGATAGAGAAGAGGCAGTAAGGAGCAGATTGAGGTGAGACCAAGAGTTGAGAACTGAGTGAGACAATGTACTGAAAAGTCTGTTGTTCTTCAGGCTACCTCATAGGAGTGGAGATAGGAGTAGAGGCATGCCAAGTTTACAAATTTATAATGTTTTGAGTTTTAAATGGTCTGTTCTGACCTTACCAAAGTGTTCTAACACTATTCTGATCATTCTGAAAATCTTGTGAACTAACAAGGGCTTTGATTTAAAAACAGGTATGTTTTGGGTAAGTTCCACTTTGCTTCTGGTCTGTTGTTTGGCCGATTCAGTGGATGACTTATGCTGGAAAAATGATCGGGAAAATATTGTTAATTCTCCTAGACTTCTCAATTACCTTCAATATCATTGCCCATAGTATCACTGTGACTCAGTGATAGTGTCCAAAGCAGGATTGAAGGCATAATGTTACAGGGTTCTGGGTCATTCAGGAGAGACATATGCAAATGGTGGATTCTCTGAAGCAGACCAGAGATCAAGGATATATGAGTCTAAACGTGCTCACAGACTTACGTAGTTTGGATCTAGTAGTAGCACTAATTCATTTATCGTGAACTTTATCTATTTCTTAAATGCAGAACTGGAATCTCATGTAACATATTTTGAATCATTTTGGTTCTCACAGATAGCATGACCAAAAGCAATAAACTGAATACAGAGATTACTTTTTCTGAACACAAGTCCTCTTCTGTAAGTGGAAGGGGTTCCCTCTTCATTTAACACAAGTTTTTCTTCATTAGAAAGGAAAAACAAGTTCAATCCTGTCCTTTTATTAGCACAGAGTTTCTTGTACATCAAGGAGAAGGTGTGGTTTGGGGAAGGGATGAAGCTCAAGGCTCTCCAAACGGTCTGTGGCTAAGTCCCCAACCCCTGCAAGCAGAGATATTTCTTCCTCTGATAGCATTCTTTGGATCCACCAGAAAAAGATTAAATACGCAAGATACAAGATTTCGTAAGCAAGGCAGAAGAAATACTCAGGATAACTGTCAGTCTAAGAGAGCTACAGCTATTTCCCACATTAGAAAGAGCTGGCATGGTAGATAAGATGTTGGACTAGGACTGGGGAGACTCAGTTTCAAGTCTACCCTTTGCTATGGAAACTCACTGGATGACTTTGAGGCAATCTCTCTCTCTCTTAGCCTACATTACCTCCCAGGATTCCTGTTGTGGGTGTACAATAAAGGGAGATCCCCATGTAAGTTGCCTTCTGCTCTTGGAAGAAAGTTGGGATATAAATTTAACAAATACATTAAATTGTTGGAAGGTAATTGATAGGAATGGTCTTGATCCAATGATCCTTTTCAGCTGGAGGAAGATTTAGTAAAGACAGCTTTAAAAAAATAGTTAAGTTTCAACTATATAGTAGACTTACAAGGTATCTGTCAGAAAAGAAAGCTAATATGGATAATGTCATTAGAACAAGTGCCTGTGATTAAAGATAAAACAATGTTCATAGCTTGGGTGAAAGTTAAGATTATACATTTCTGTACAATACCATGGTCCTCTATGTCTGTTTGTCCTTTATAATAACATCTTTGCTATAGTTACTTAGTATCTTTGCTATAGTTACTTAATGATCAGATTGATTCAGATATTGGAATATAATCCTACTGCACTATCCTGCAAGAACACACACACAAAATGTGTTAAGATACTTACTTTGAAACTCCTGAGGGCAATGTGCTGATCTCATATAGACCCTGTTTCCTGCAGCAGAGGAGGAAAAATCCACAATGGTTGGGTAGACATAAAAGGTTCAAACTACTAATCAGGGTTAGGGAAAGAAAATTAACCAAATATATGGGATATGGGAATAAAAGCACATTAAGAGCAACAAAGCCTAATGGATCAAAAATATTAAAATGAACAAAGACTGGAAATACTTACTCTATCAATCTAGGTTCTGGGACTTTGCATACAACCTAAGGATTAAAAAAAACCTCACGTTTTTATAAAGTATGTATATTCAGGTTATTACAGCTAAAACGGGACAAAGAACTATTAATATTCTGAGCATGTTTAAGCTTCCCAGTGTTGCTTTGTATTACTAAATCATGTTTAAAATTGTATTTTTAATTATTTTTATATAACTACCCTGAGATGGGAAACACTATAGATCAGGATGCAAATTATCTAAAGGATAAACAAGTAGATTATCAGGTTTTGGCAACTAAACATAAAGTGTACTAATTTCTGGAGGTGGGGAGGGATGTTTAAAAATAAGTAAAAATCATTTAATTTGCAACCAAAGTGACAAATATTGCTGAAGATTCTAATGATAGTTTAGTTATGCTGTTCTATGATGCTGATAATGCATCTGAGTTGGAAGATAGTTTTAAAACAACACACACAAGAAACCATTAAAATAGGCTTGTTATGTTTTCAGACAGTTTTATATACATATATACAAAGCAACAACAATATAATACAATATTTTTTACCTCTTCAGGTGCTTTAAAAACAAATTGTCTTTTGGATGAAAGCTCTGCCTCTCTTTGGAACCTGGATGGTGCTGAATTGGCAAATGCTTGATTTCTAGCACTGGAATCTCTAAAAGCTAACATAAAAAAGAACTGTATCAACCAAACTAGAAAACAAGAAATTTTGTATTTTCAACGTTACTTAGTAATTTTATTTTCACTACTAAGAGTACATTCACACACACTAGTAACATTTTATCACTAGATGTCTCTACTTCAGGAACTGTGATTTTCATGAGAGGGCTCAGCAGTTTGGGAACACTTATTCTTTCATGCAGAGTAGTTTGAGAATCCAACATTAAAATTAATATAATCTAAAATCAAGTTTATTATTTTTTCATGCTATTCTTCCTAGAAAGCACATTAATGTATGCATGGAGGCTTTCAGACAGGCTCAAATAAGTACTGTATGTGAATCATTTCTAGTGGTTTCATTTCCTTTATGCTATTAATGAAGAATCTATACTTTTGAGTTGAAACTTAATTTTTTTATAGTTCTTCCAGTAAAACCTATCATAGGAAGCTCTATTTTTTTAATAGCACTTAAAAAGCTTAGACTACAATCCTATATTTTAACTAGCAGTAAACGTCAATGATAACTAGGATTTATTTATGAGTGAACATGCGTACAATTAGGCTGAAGTTGCCTTTACTGAGCTATTCAATTATTTGGGCCACTGGGGAAAATATAACATTAATGTGTCATATTTAGTAAACAAACATTTGAAAAATCCTAGATTAAATCTACTTAGAACTGTCAAAATTCTTCAGTTCAAAGGTTTCTAAGAACCCAGATCAATGACTGCTGAAGCTAAAAAGCTGTTTCTAGAGCCACCATTCTAAAGATTTTAGGGAGGCATGTACAGGCCTTGTTCTGCCAGCACCCCTTCAACTGAGGAGAGTTAATTGTTTAAGTATTATTTTATTTACAGAAATGGAAAGCTAGCATGTTTCAGACTAACCACCAGCCTCAGCCAAAACCTGCATTTCTAACTACCTCTGTGCCTTACAGACTCCAAAGGTATTCTTAGGAAATAAAATGGTAGGGGGGAATCAGGAAGTATACCCCTTTATACAGAAACAAAATAAAGTAAGGTGGTAAAGGCCATGCTGAGAAGTCGCGGGGGGAAGGGGGACACACACACCAGTCTACCTTGGATCCTTTGTGATAAAAGGCCATTTTCTGAGACTGACAGTGAACATTCCAATGTATCCATTAGTCTCTAAATTTGAGGTTATTTCTGCTCTAAGAATGTTTTTCACTAAATTATGTCAGATGCAATGTCAATGGAACATAATACAAGGTTTAGTTTAAATGCCAATCATTGTGAGGATTGAACTGAGGCCAAGAGTCTTGTACTCACACAAATCTTAAGGATCAAAAAGTAATATGCCTTGTGCCATTAGGACACATGTTCAAATAAAATTAAGATAATGCAATTCTTTAGGTAGGGGGGAGATCTCTGTGAATTGGCAGTAGTGTTTCTGCAAGGCAGCAAGTTTTCATTTAGTTGGTTTATATATATTAGAACAAAAGAGCACTTACCTGTACATGGGGTCATTCTGCTACTACCCTGGCTAGCCCAGCCACCCTGGACTCTGGCTCTCTGCCTTTTATCTTCCATTACTCTTCTTTACCGGCCTTTGCTGTAAAGGGTTTAACATTCCTAAATTAAAATATATATTAGCACACTGCTAAACAAGTTAGATAGTGCCTGATGCTTTTGGAGGAGTGTGTAACAGAGTATAATGTATGAACAGAAAACACAGAAGAAAGCCTTGCTACACAGTATTAGGAAACAAAGTCTCTAACACTGCTGTATTGATAACAATAGAAAGGTAAGAAACTGACTTCTGAAATGTAGCAGCACCCAGTTCAGCAATTTTGCACAGTTACATAGGAACAAGTCTTGTTAAGATCAGAATGCCTTATTTCAGTTTTCCCTAACCAGGGGACTTCAAGATGTGGAATAGAAACCTTAGAACAATGTTTCTCAACACTGGCAGCTTTTAAGATGCATGGACTTCAACTCCCAGAATCCCCCAGCCAGCCATGAGTTGGGAGTTGAAGTCCACACATCTTAAAGGCGCCACGGTGGAGAAATGCTGCCTTAGAGTGTCTGTCTGACAAGGCCAACAACCATTCTAGGCAAGGTAGGCCCAAGGACGTCCTGTTCGGGAAGCAGCCTCATGTCTACATTAGAGATAACATGCAGAGTGACATTCTAGACTATGCTCCATATATGCTGGACTACTCCCTGCTACCACACCAGCCAAGAGTTATGGGAACTGAGATTCAACATATCCTGAGGTCACTTACTTGAAAAAACGGGAGCGGGGAGAGGGAATAATAGAAAAGGCTTAGGTTTAAGGAATATCTTTCTCCCCTCCTCCCCACTCCCCCCCGCCAGACCTAAAATACAAGCACTAAAATTCTTCAGGCTACCGCAAAGCTTAACTCCAATTCTTAGGGTTTCTCCATGAAAATTGCCTCTTTCGTCCAATCCGTCCTCCCCACATTCTTTCCTCTCAGCGCTTGCGGACAAGAGAGCTACTCACCGAGGTACCCCACAAACTACACCCTCTGCCGTAGGCGACCTCCAACAAGGGGGGAAAGACCTCCTGCCGACCTGCGCGCGCACTTTCCGAAGGACACGCCCTTTTCTCTACGGCTCATGTTGAGCAGAACAGGCGGGTTCCTCGCGTGCTGTACGTTGGGCAACGTGACATTTTTCGCCCCGCCCAGCGCTGCGGCTCTTTTCCGCCCCGGTCTGCGGATCGCTGTGTTGGGAGCGGGTGGTGGGGCTGCGTCTCGTTCCCTAGAAAGTTTTTGGTTTGGGCTTCAGTGGAGTGGCCTTGCGATGCCCGTTCGAAGACTTTTCTGGATCGCCAGCCCGTTTTTCTCACTGGCCAACAGATGACTGGAATGGCCGCAGCAGGATTGAGTGGGGGCGTCTCCGCCGGCTGCTGTTTCTTAGCAACTGGCATTCTGAGACGAGGCGCTTTTGACAGGCTGCGTAGCTTTACGCCCAAGTTTTCATCAATTGTATTAGGCGGTTTTACACTTCTGGATTTAAAATTATAAAGATTTGGACTTTGATTTTAGCCGCTTTTACAGGTCTCTTAGAGATTAAGTGTGCGTGGAACTCTTGTCTTACCACCTGAACCCTTGTTTATTCAAAAGTTTGCTGGTCTATGACCGAATAAAAATTGATCTGATTTACTCAAAAGCAAGACTGGTGCTTACTACCGAGAGAGGGAAACTGGATAAATCTAAAGGACTTATTTCGATTATCTGATTTAAATCTTTCGCTTTTTACCCTTATGTTCACTTTCTTACAATTCATTTTGATGCACATTTACTCAAAAGTAAAACAGCAAAGAGAAACGCCTCTTTACAGTTGGCTAGTAGTCTTCTGGATTTTGGCAACCCAAACCTACCAACCAACCTTTGATGTTAAGGGGAGCAAAGGTGTGCGTGCCTGGGGCACTAACCTAAGAGACGAACTCCTTATTACAGTGACTGCTGCGTGTTTGGAGAAGACAAACCTTGGCGACATCTTTCTTTTGCCGCGTCTCTTTGAAGCTACCTTCATTTCAGACTCACTTCATGAGACTTAAATCGTCCTAAACTGGTTGATACAATCTGTCACGCTTTTAAATCAGGTGACTTGCAGAAGATCAGAGCAGTGCTTGTAGGCTGTTTCAAGATGATGTTAGCAAACCTCTCACCCTGTTTCGAGGTTCCACCTCATGGCCACCACGCAGTTTCCCTAAAGAGATGGAGACAGCAACACTGCCTGTGGTCTGGCAGAATTGCACAACAGCTAGCAGTACTGTGGTCCCTAATGATTTACTACAAGGTTGAAATAGCGTGTATCTGGAATGATGGAAATCCCCCCACCCCCCACCATGCTTCCCATAAAGAGTCCACAGGAGCATGGAAGTTGGTATTTGTGAGGATAGGAAAAAAAGGGAGGAGAAACCCTAAGTAAATGTGTTGTGATGCTAGGTAAAGGTTTCCTTTGACATTAAGTCCAGTTGTGTCCGACTCTAGGGAGCGGTGCTCATCTCCGTTTCAAAGCCGAAGAGCCGGCGTTTGTCCGTAGACACTTCCATGGTCATGTGGCCAGCATGACTACATGGAACGCGTTACCCGCCCGCTGAAGCAGTACCTATTAATCTACTCACATTTGCATGTTTTCGAACTGCTAGGTTGGCAGGAGCTGGGACTAGCAACAGGCGCTCACCCCATCACGCGGATTTGAACCACCGACCTTCCAATCGGCAAGCTCAGCAGCTCAGCGGTTTAACCCGCAGCACCACCGCGTCCCTTATTTGTGATGCTACTGGAAAGCAAATCATCTGTATGTCACAGGGTTCTAAAACTGTAGTATCATAACTGCCTATTGCAGGCAAAGCTGGGAGCTAGTTAAGATAATTCGACTTTGCCTGAGGTAGAGTTATGACACTTCTACTTTCCTTGCACAAACCCACAGTTGGCTTTGGCAGGCAAACTGGGGAACAAATCCAGTTGATAAGTGTTCCTATTTTGCATGCGCAACTCTGACCTGTTTTTTTTAAATAACTAAGATGCTTGTGACCTCTTACCAGGTTGAAACCAACAGTTTGAGAATGGCTGCACAAAACGAAACAATAAAGCCAGCCACTATGTTATCTATTTATCTATCTAATTTATCCCGCCCATCTCCTCCTGTCGGAGGACTCTGGGCGGTTTACAACAATCGATTAAAACCATATACTACCCTTATACTACCCGTTATACTACCCTTTCTCTCCAAGCACTAGAATTATACAGTCCAATCTCTTGTTGAAGCAGTCCTCCAGAGGATTGTGGGAGCGAAATATATAAAGAAATGTATTCCTTGTGTGTTAAAAGACACACTAGTCAGTAGCATGTGTCGTTTTCTGGTTCCCCATACTTGCAGGCAATGGCATTCCCACTGGATCCTCTATGCACTGATGTGTTGAGACTATTCTCACACATGGGCTGGGCCAGGATTTTAGGCATTTTCTTATGATGGAAGAAAAATGTTTTTTGCTTGTTTGGTAAAGTTGTGCTTATTTTTGATGAATAGAGGATTCTCATCATTCGTGGTAGTTTGGTTCTATAAAGTCACTGCAAACACTGAGTCAGCTATACCAAAACGGCTGGGGACGTGTGTCAGATGGCTCAAGTTTTCTGCCACTCTGCATGTCCACAAATGACAAAAGCGCTGTGAGTATTGATTTTGTGGTTATAAATAAATTTTAGTGAGTAGGCGAATTCGCAAATACAGAATCTGAATAATGAGGATTGTATATCCTGCCTCAGAATGGTGAGAAAGAGCCACCTATTGGGTCCCATTATAGGCAGAGGGAGTTTTAAGGGATGCAAAAAAAAGTTTTCATGGGGCCTGGATGTCCCAGGTTATCCATCCCTGCAAAAATCATTTTCCCTTCTTGTGTGTTGAACATCAAAGCCCATAATCCCCAGCCAGCATGACTACAGCAAAGGGATTCCTATTCCATCATAGAAATCTAGATATAGAGACCATATCCATCAGTTCTAACAGGAGTACATCAATGGAGCCAGTTTGATCTAGCGATTAAGGCAATGGGGTAGAATCCAGGAGTCTGTGAGTTCTAGTCCCGCCTTAGGCCTGAAAGCCAGCTGGGTGACCTTGGGCCAGTCGCTCTCTCTCAGCCCAACTCACCTCATAGGGTTGCTGTTGTGGGGAAAATAGGAGGAAGGAGTAATAGGGATGTTCCCCGCCTTGAGTTATTTATAAAAATAAAAAGGGATAGAAAATAAAAATAAAAAAATAGGAAAGTATAGCAATAAAATATCTCTTTCATATTGTATGAGATGCTTAAGTAAGTCTGACAATTCTTCCTTTACTCAAACGATGTTTGGTGCTCCTAGAGATGGTCATACATGAGGTGAATATTTACACCTTACCCTTCATCTAGCCAAATTTTAGAGATGCAAGACAGGCTGTGCATTTTTCCAGGATTCCAATAGATGCCCTGTTAATTTACCTGACATTCACAAAAAGAATGAGTTTGCACAGTGTGATTATAACAGCACCAAGAGAAATACTGAAACCGGAGATGAGCTAGGAGAGCTGGGATGAACGATCATGTTATTTTTCCTTTCGTTGCCTGCATCCTGTGTCATCCGTCCATCACCAGTTTTATAATAAATTCATTTCCCTTCTGAGATTTCATGACTATTCTCATCTAAATAGCCTTTTTTTAAAATTTTGAAAGACATTATCACTCCCCCAACTCCACAGCCAAGAATAAGCCACTGGGAGCCAAGAAGATGGGGAAGAAGAAAAAAAAAAAAACTCCGATCGGGCTAGGAAACCAAGATGTTGGTAATGAAGAGCCAAAGATCCCAGCAGTTGGTCCATTCCGAAAGAAGGTGGGGACCAAGCAGGCAAGTGGCAAGCTTATTGCCTGGCCGAAACTCCCTCAATTTTTACATAAAAAACCCTTATGGACAAAAAGGGAGGATATAAATCCCAAGTCTCAAGACACTCATTTTTGCCAAACAAAAGTCTAATCCCATTTTGTGTTCTATTATAATCAGCTCTTTCTTTTCAGATTCTTTATTGTTATATAATTTTCATGGACTGAAACTGACGATTTGCCTGGATTAAAATAAGTTTCTCTACTCTTTTATATACTACTTTATAATTTTGGTATATTTCTAAACACAGACCAATTCTTTCAAATGTTAACCATATTTATCAGTTAAAATAAAACTCACCTTCAATTCTAAAGAAAAACACAGAAAAAAACCCCCAATTCTAATTTTTCCATTTTTCTTCGAGTCCTTTAGATCTTTTTTGCAACCACTGTTATAATGTGAATCAATAACATAAAAACAGTTTTCTAAGTAAACAACAGAAAAGCCTTCAGAGAAATCTTTTATTTTAATTATAAAATTTTATAGATTTCATAATAAATATGTGTTGTTATACAGGCATGCCAGCAGATATTTCACTTACTTCCAAATATTCCATAAAGAATATATTGCCACAATGTGTCTTTCAACAACTCTCCACTAAAAAATACACCCATTCTGGAACAAAACTTATTTCTCATTCCCAATCAGCACCATTGCATCGGTTTTTCTTTATTTTCTATGTACAATCATGTTTAAACACATATTTACTTTCACACCAGTCTTAAATTATTCCTCAAAGGACAATATTCAGAATTGAGATTACAGGGTTTCTAGCATCTATAAAACATGCTCAAATTAATTTGCAAGAATGATTATTTGTATGCATACTGATAAAGGCAACTGCCCCCCAATAAAGCAAAGTAAATGGAATGAGTGTGCAATTCTTCCTTTCCCTGCTCAGGCAAAGGTTATGTTCCTTACCTACCACTAGCCTCCACTGAATATACTTGCCAGGCTCAGGATACAAATAAGTTTTCAATAAAGGAAGGAAGCCCATAAAAAGTTACAGCATTTTCATTTTATTTGTTCTGAAGGTACAAATAATAAGATTTAAGGAATTAAAAATTCAAATCTTAATTTTCATGTAAAGATAGATAGAACTATTTCTAATCTCAAGAAGGCAATTTTTCATTTCACTGAGTTACAATATAGGAATAACAAATCCCTGTTAACTGTATTATCAACATTTGCAAGGCCTTATTTTAATTCTGGAGCCAAGAATTCTTATGCAAGAGGACACATTGCCCAAACATGCTTACCTTCTTTCTCTCATTATCCTTTCTGTTGCAGCCTTCTGTACTACATCTCATATCACTCAAAGAGCTCCCTTACCTTGTTATATAATGGAGAATCCCATTGCATCAGTGGAATCTCACAAGCACTTCCTGGGTCCAAGCCACAGACATTTATATTAATAGAACATCAAGGTAAGGAATATCCTGTCTGTTGCTGTAATCCTTATTTTTTAATATTTGATATAACACCCCCCACAAAGTACCATTTTACTTAAAGTATTGTCATTAGTAAAAAAAAAAACAACCCAAACATTGTGAACATATGAAATCTGTGTCACCGTTATTTTAAGCCATATTTTTAAAGCTTTGTTAAGGAATAAAGATTATTATGATGCCTGAAACTGACTGCCACATAATGAATGTTCACATTGACAAGACAAAGATCCTACAGCCAATCTGTTGTAGTTTTTAAAATCTCAACACATTTCAAAAAGGGGTATTTCTTGAAATAGCAAAATTGAGGAAATAACAGTAGATTTTTAGTTTAAAATCGAGTAAGTTATGTGACTTGATTATGGGTAGTGATATGTTACAAATTCCAAATTGTTCTATGTCAATTTCTACCACTTTTCTAAAAATGAACCTTTCTGAAATGCTACTGATGCACTTCAGTAAAACTATTAATTGAAAATATTGTTTAATACTTAATTATGTATCACACATTTTAATAGAATGGTTTCAGAGCAGCAGATACTCTAGAAGTTGTCATTGATTTTTCTACACCTCATATATTTTTTTCTTTCTTCATGCCAGTCTCTGGTTTCCATCAAAATATCCCATACAAAGACTATAACACGTGACAAAGTATTTGATACTTGAATGTAGATTTTAAAAATACCAAGGATCTTGTCAAGGCAATTCAGCTTAGTTTTTCTTTAGTTTCTTTAAATGGTAATCTCTTGATTTTATGGCTATATCTTTGATGTTTTTTCTTATATACCACTCAGGTAAATACTGGCCAATCCACTTCTAAGAAACAGAGGAAGAAAAAGACATGTTACTAAGTTGTTAAAGACCAAAGTATCAAATGTATTGATAAATGAAAGCAAGCTATAGACACTCCTGGAAATTCTAATCTCTCTTTGAATATACATACCACCAAAGCATGAGATGGATATCCACAAGTTACCGCTTCGAGGCCAAGGGTATTGAGGGAATATTTTACATATTGTTCAGGAGTGGGTCTAAAGAAGTTTGATCTACGAAGTTTAGACATTTTTGTCACCACAAAATATGGTTGAACAGTCTGAAAAGGAAAGAACATGGTTTTCTCATTCATAGAAATTAGTCACTTGGATATTTAATATATCAAGACATAAAAGTCAGGCCAAATATTATGATCAAACAGTTATAGATATTAATGATTCATCACCATGGGTGATTAATTTTGAAAATCTCCATTGATTGTCATGTATATACTGGGTATTTATTTATTTTATTTATCAATCAATCAATCAATCACATTTCATCACCGTCCCTCTCCCCCAAAAGAGGGACTCTTTTTAGGAAGATGACAAAGCAATTCGGAAAAGGCTGGAAGATATGAAATAGTAATTGTTTTCAAATCAGTTCTGGTACGTCAGTTTCCAATTCTTAAATCTGTGCAGGCTTAAGATGTAAAAGATCCCATCTTCCAATCAAGAGAACTCAATAATTTAGGTAATTAAAGATTACTATCATTATAGATTTCTAGAAAAATCACTTATAACTATATAATCTATAATGATAGTAGCCTTTCAGACATTTTGATATTATTCATAGGGTTTAACAGGTCTTTTCAATATTAAATTTATTTAATTTATGTCTAGTGGGTTGGACCTGTATATTGCCTTAAAGTCTTATTTAATATCTACAACAGATTAATACATGTGCTACTAACCAATTTAAGAATGCAAACTTATAGTGACAGCATGTTATGGTAAGAACCACATGGTTAAATGTATAGGTAGTCCTCGCTTACCAACGGCCTCATTCAGCAACCGTTTGAAGTTACGACGGAGCTGAAAAAATAACTTTACGACCAATGCCCACATTTATGACCTTCGCAGCATTCCTCAATCATGTGATCGCCATTACAATCAGTCTGTGTTGTCATGTGCCTGACCTGTTGTTCCCCCTACCCCTTGCAGAGTGGAGAGATTGGAGAGGAAAGGATTACAAGAGAGCAGGGTATCTCAACCAGAGTTCCATGAGTGGTCACTAGGGGTTCCCTGGGGGAATCACAATTTATTAAAAAAATTATTTCAAATTCAGGCAACTTCATATTAAAGAGGTAAGTTTCATTCTTTATTTTTAGTTTAGGAATTCTGTTTATGCATATAGAGAGGCCTAAACATGAAACAAATATAATTTTGTAACTTCTGGCTTATATTTGAGCCTGAATGTGCAAGGGTTCTCCAAGGCCTGCCTGAAAAATATTTCAAGGGTTCCTCCAGCATCCAAAGGCTGAGAAAGGCTGCAAGAGAGTAAGCAGGCACACAATGGGGAATACACACTGAAAGCAATGCACTGGTGCCAGCAGCCCCTAGTGTGTTTGGGACTGGGAGCTGCAAGTACATTACACAAACAGCCCAGGGTATTCCCCACTGTGTGCCTGCTTACTCTCTTGCAATCCCTTCCACTCCAATGAAGATAAACATTAATTCCCTTCTTGGTAATTATCCCAGCACCCAGCCAGGATGTGCTTTCCAAAGGGCAGGGGAGTGGGGACAAGGAAACCACAGTCCCAATCATGTGATTTTCCACTTAACTGCTTCACTTAACGACAGAGCTGCCAGTCCCAATTGTGGTCACCAAATGAGGACTACCTCTAGTTATTTATTTATATTAAGAATTTTGATATAATAAAAGACAAATCAAAAGAAAAACAAAAGAAAAACAGAAAAGTGCAAGAAAAGAAAAACTAAAATTAAGAAATATATGACTTCCGATCTTCTTTTCAACGGATAATTACATTCTTATTGTCCTTCCTCCCTCTTAAATATTTTACATATCCCTTTACCCCCTCATTTAGTCTGCATCTTTCTTAATCTTCAAATCTATAAATCATCAATTCATTTTTTTACTTCTTTCAGTAAAAAGTCCATAAAAGGTTTCCAGTCTTTCAAGAACTGTTTTTGTTGTTTGTTCTCTGACCAAACAAGTCCGTTTTGCCATTTCTGCAAATTCTGACATTTTCAACAATCCATTCGTCCACTGTGGGAATTTCATTATTTTTCAATTGTTGTGCGAGGACTACCTATAGCTTGATATGGGCACCAATCTGCTCTTAACTGTTCAAAACTGTGTTTTAAACTGTTTAAAACAGATGTATTTCTACATAATTCAAGAATTCTGGTTTATTAAACACAATGTTTACAACCTGCATACTTCTGCATATAGTCCACGATTTCTCAACCAGGATTCCGTGGAACCCTAGGATTCCACAAGAGATCATTAGGGGTTCCCTGGGAGATCACAATTCATTTAAAAATTATTTCAAATTCAGGCAACTTCACATTAAAGAGGTAAGTTTCATTCTTTATTTTTAGTTTAAGAACACTGTTAGTGCATATATAGAGGCCTACATATGAAACAAATATAGTAATTTTGTAACTTCTGGCCTATATTTCAGCCTGAATGTGCAGGGGTTCCCCAAGGCCTGAAAAATATTTCAAGGGTTCCTCCAGCATCAAAAGGTTGAGAAAGGCTGATATAATCTGTTGTACTTCCCATTAGTGTGAGCAAGTAAAACAATCAAATAAGATAACCTGGGGTTATATACAAACCTGAGATTATACTTTATTATACCCAATTTGGACTTTTAAGCTGACCAACTCCAGCTCATTGGCTTATTTGGGCACAATAAATCATTATGATTTAGAAGCAACATTAAATCACCTATGCCTCCTTTGTTCCTACACAGCTGAGATCAGTTTATCTGATATTAAGTGCACATAACTTATATACCATGTATTAATTAACTACGATCACTGTATTAAGATATATTGAAATGCAGCTTTAGTCTTCAAACTGCATTGTTCAGTCACTGCACTGGGTGGCACCAAAGGATAAAATATTAAATACTATAATACTGCTACAAGAGGTATCATCATACAGTTTTTCACATAGAAACTGGTCTTCAGGATGCTACTTTAAACAAGATTCCATATTAGCAGATATTCTTCAAAAATAAAACAGTTTTAGAGTTTGATAAATTAACCTAAGTGCAATTTTTTATAGTTCTATATATAATCGAAGTTATCTCTTATAGCCACTCCTTATTTAGTGGCTACCTCATTTAGCGACCAGCCGCAAATACAACGGTAATTAAAAAATAATAATTTTCCGACCAATGCATGCATTTAGGACCAGATTTATGTGCCTGACAATCAAAGCCTTCAGTGTGAAACTGATTACGGTCTGGTCAGTTTCAGTCAGCAGGGCAAGCCTGAGGGTTCTAATCAACTAATTAAGGTCACAGAGCTAAGCTTGTTAATTTGTGGTTAGCACTTTTTAGGGAAGCACTGCACTGTGGAGAAAAACAGCTCAGGAAGAAAGAGCTTGTTTAAGCAATCTCTCCGCCCTGTAAGAAGGCAAAAAAAAAAAAGGAAAAAAAACAGATTAGGCACAAGACACTGTAGGGGAGATCTTTATCTGAATGAGACAGCAGCAACCAGTGATCTTTGCAGCATCTCTCTCTGTGTCACATGTTTGCTTAGTGACCATTTTGCTTAACAAACATTTTGCTTCTGATTTAAGGAACGGATTACACTCGCTAAATGAGGAGAGGATGTATTTCAATATAGTAAGGCTCTGGAGAGATTGTGATAGAGAACTGAGAACTGCAAGCTTTAATGCCAAGGGTCATGGCAAGAAACAGGTAAATGCACAAACAGTTTTCAACTAGTTTTGTAGCATTTGTCCTGTTTCAGTTTCTGAAGTCACATCAGAACCAAAAAAAAATACCCATTTTAAAATGCTGTTCAGTAATTCAAGAACAGGTCATCACTGTATTATAAACATTACTTTTGGATCCTTATTTTCTGCAATATAGTGAACTGTGTGTTGCAGTATAAATAATGAATTACAGTAACCTTCATAGAACCCACATCAAGACCAGAGCCCAACTTAGAGAGGATTCGATCAACTTTATCCTCCAGATGCCTAGCATATTCTTCACAGCAACCTGTAGGTGAACCATAGAATCACTCCCACCAAGGAGTGACTGGGTTACCCAAAACAGACTGCCAGGCAGGTATCTGTGGATGCAATAAAGGCGGAGAAATAATTATGCTTTGCCACCCTTACCGCCCAAGGTAGGCCCTAATAGCAGCTCTAGCTAATGTTTGATTGAGTTTGTTCCTTGTCACCCTCTAGGCGTTTCTTCTCCTGTTTCATCTCCATTAGCTCCTCCATATATTGGGGGAGTTCTGGGGCCGCTCAAACACAATCCGATCCAAAGCCCCAGCTGCCCTCTCATTTCAGGTGACCACCAGGGCCTCGGTCAGGCCGAGAAGCAACCCCTCCAGAACAACCCCAAGCTCCTTCTGAAACCCAAGGTCCACTGGTCACCTGGGCAGGCCAATCTAATAGGTCCAGCCTCTCTGCGGTAGGGGGTGGTGCCAGAGAACTGTAGAGTTACCAGAGAGTGGTCTGACCACAACAGAGGATAATATTCTGTTTTCTTAACCAACACTTTCAATGTAGCTTGTGTCCCAGCCACAGTGATCCTCCTCTGGATGTTTTTAAAGACATCTTCCTGCATGCAGTGGAAAATAATTTATTTAGAAGAGTTAAATAATTGCTCTAAAATTTTGTCAAACTTGGGGATGTCTTCAGAGCCTTTGCCTCCAATGCTGTTTTGACTCTTCCAAATCTTCACTACACTCTCTTTTGGAGGTTTCTGATGTTAAAAAATCCTGAAAATGGAAACAGCCTACCATGGAGGCTGGCAAAGGAGAGGGGACTAGATTTTAACCTCATTTTCCAAGATGCAAGATCAGTTTCTAGCCAAAACAGGAGGGACCAACTGACCTACAACTCTCACTCAAAGGACATTTGCAACTGCAAATGAAGTAACAGATTTCAAAAATGGTCACAGAACACTAGCAATAAAAGCAAATAAATAAAAAACTCCAAATTAACTAAAAGCTCTCTATCAGCCAGATGGTTAACAGAATAAAGTTTTAAAGATGGCATTTCATAAAGTCAGCACTACAATGAAAATACTTTGATTCAAGGAACTGCCTACTAAAATGCTTTTGGCAATGGTACGTACAATTGTATTTAAGATAAGGCAGAATTTTGGAGTGGATTTTAGTCACTAGGATCCCACGCTATCAGGTTAATTACACAAAAATAGTATTAAAATAGATCAATTACACTAACCTGCACAAGGATACCTTTGTCTCTGTATTCCATACTGAGAGCTTGAGAGAAGACATTCGTAAAAGCCTAAATATATGTAAAGAAACATGACAATGCACAATACGTAAGTGCAAATAAATCATATACTGAAAATTTTGCATATTTTGCCAGAAATGGTAAACCATTTAGTGTGAAAAATAGCACTCCAAAGTAAGAACTTTGTGCATTGTAAGGAAATGATCCAATTTAAGTGATACTAGTACACTGAGGCAAACCTATTAAATGCGTGTCAAAGGTGACACACCACAATGTTTTGAGTGACATGCCAGTGTTCCCCAACACCCAACAACAACTGTTCTCCCTGTCTGAGTTACCAAAGAAACTGAACAAAAGGAACTGCAACCTCCTCACCCGCCTATCTGACCCCCCATCTCTGCTCTTTTGGCCGCCCTGCACCCCGCCTCTGCAGCCCAGCTCACCTGGCCATCTTCTTGCTCCCTCTTGGGCAAAGCCAGTTCCTGCAGGAATTGACTTTGTGCGAGGGAGTAATACTACTACTACTACTAATTATTATTACTGTTATTGCCCCTTCGTGCAAACCTGGTTCCTAGAGAAGTCACTTGCAAATAACAATAATTTTTTAAAAACAAATGAATATGTAAAGAATTATTTCTCTTTTGTTCAGGGTGTGTGTGTGTGTGTGTGTGATGCCAGCAGAGTCAAGTTAGGCATTTTCCGAACTTTTGACACACTGAGCCCAAAAGGTTCACCATCACTGTACTAGTGTATCTATCTTGTATTACATGGGCAGCTAAATACATTCATAATCAACAGTATATTGTTCATATACATTAAATAGAAGAGGAAGATATACTCCAAAAAAGTCATAAAGCTCAAGGTTGTATTTGTGCTGCAATACTTTAGATTACCTGGAACTGGTCTGAGTGATCACCTGTACAGTCAACACAGGAGTTTTTTGGGGCGTGCAGCTCACATTTTGGCAGTACATTTGCTTCACTTTGCATGTTCGGAAGCTTGCCTCCTGTTTTTCCCTCAGTTCTTCTATCAATATAGCACTCAGCAAAGCCTAGAGCAGCTAACAGGGTAGGTACCAACAGAGAGCAAGGGGAATCTTGCATAAAAGCACAGATGATCATATGAAGAAATAGGCAACTAGCAAGCCTACTTCTTATGGTTTCTGTGCCTCACTAGCAAGCCTCCTAAATGGTAGTACCTACTTTAGGAAGAAAGAAAATCAGGTTTGAAAACACACAGTATCTACCTGAAACTGAATATAAAGTGGATTGGCCTGAGAACAGAGCTTTCCTGTTCAAGTTCCTGAGGTCACTGCAGCTAAGAAAACTACTTTACAAGCTAGAAGCTAAATGTTTGCAGTGGCCAAGGGCTCAAAGAGTTGATTTCTTCATTATGAGAGTGCAATCAATATTCATCAAAGTTGGTTGATACAGACTGGAGAGGTCTTTCATAAATTGTTTTATCAATGGGTATGAATACATTGATAAACAATACAATACAGAATAGTAGTATTTTTTGCTGAAATCCCAGCAAAGTATATGCACAAAGACAAAAATGTGGATCCCTGAGTATTCAACAAAAGGACAAAATCACAAACCATCTACTGTATATTGAACACATCTACCAATCCAAATGGGGGAAACAACATGCATGATAAAAACGGTGTCCACTTCATCTCATACCACAAAGCTTTGAATGTTGTCTTGAGATTGTTTTGCAAAAGGTTACTTTGCTTCACCAAACACAGAATCGTTATTGCCTCAATCATCAAGGAATGATTAAGAATGAATTTCATAACCATATGATCCAGACAATGCAGTGCCCTGGTTATGAGCAGTAATGATGGAACGTATACAGCACTGTTTTTCCCTATCTGTATGAGAATACATCCCTCAATATTCTGGGGTTGAGACCTCGTTTGCTGTAAAACTAAGGGCAACGATTGTTGTATTTCACAGCAAAAACATCTGAGGCCAGTGTCTCCAGAGTCAGAATAGTGCAGAATCTCAGGATGGAGCTTCCATTGCCATGTCATTGTTAAGTGACTGAGTCAGTAATATTGCTTTTCAAGCCAACAAATTATAATGGCAATGTTGGACTTAGTACACCTTTCCCATGTTCTTAGTAAAATAATCATCAGGCATTCTATGTATGAATGTTCTCTTGATTGTGGATTGTAGCATGTACTACTAAGCTTAAAAATACAGGCTCAAAGGCACAAAATGCTTTCTCTACTTCTAACAATTCTAGACAGAACTGCTGGTACTACCCTATGCCTTCCTTCCTTCATTTTGAATCCAGCTTGCATCCTTTTTCATCCAATAATCTTGAATGTATTTTGCCTTTGGGTGAATTCTGGGGTGCTTTCACGAATTGATGTTGGATGTTTGAATAAGAGCTTACATTGCTCCTTTTCAGTTTTATTGAAAGACTGCAGATGCTTAGTTATAAAACATACAGGTAGTCCTCCTTTAGCGACTCCCTCATTTAGCAACCAGTCGCAGTTACAACAGTGATGAAAAAGTAACTTTACGACCAATTCTTGCATTTACGACCTTTGCAGGTCTGTAAAACAAATGAAAGCTAAGCAAGATCATCAGCACAGTCATGGTTTCACTTAGTGACTGCTTTATTTAATGACCAAGTTGCCTGTCCCGATTGTGGTTGCTAAACGAGGATTACCTGTAATAAAACTGTTTTTTGCCATGTCTGCTTGGCAGACTTTAAAACTGCCTCTAGAGCTGATACAACTAAAGGGGTTGTATTGGGAAAGAATGCACTAATCTACAAAATGTCCTCCTTAAACTCCTGCAAGTTTAACAAGCAGAATGACAATTCATCTGGGAGTGGCAACTTTATTGCCACATTTGAAGCATTTGCAGAATGGAGATCCAGTGATTAAAACCATTCGGGTGGGAGAAGAAAGCTTTCTAACCAAGTCGGTATCTTGTATCTGATTTCTTCTTAAATTATATAAACATGCAAATCAACCCAACAACAAAAACAGTTAAGAGTATAAGAATAGATACAATACATTAAATTAAGTAATAGTATGGATCCTCAGTATCACTTTTCAACAAAGCATGGAATGGTTTCATAACAAAAGAGCTGTTATAGCAGTTGCAGAATTGAGGGAAAAGCAAGAGAAACGCTTCTGAGCACACCACCAAAAATCACACCTATTACAGAAGGTTCCCAACAAGGGTTCTGTGCAGACTGAGAAGCCATATATATAATGGAGAGATACTATGGTGAACATGACTGCGGTTGTTGTTTATTTATGAAAAATATTTCTATCCTATCACAATCAAGATTCTTGGTGGCTATTGTTGTTATTATTTAGTTATTATTTACCAGGAGCTCAAGGTGATATATAAAATGGGGATTAGTTTATTGTATGAAATCTCTTAAACATTTGGGAATAATTCCAAGATAAATATCTTTATTGATAAATGTGAATACAGTAAACTATGTAACTCAGATTAATACTCATGTTAATGGATGGTTAAAAATTCAGATGGTAGAAGAATAAATCTGAATATGAACTTTACTTCAACACTGGCATATGTTTTAAGAATGATACCTATGTTAATCCCACTTAGATATTTCAGACAAATTGGTAAGTTAGTTATTCAGTTTATGGGATAGTCAGGTGTCAAGGTTCCCTCTTTGTAAAATGTGATTCCCATATGAAAACAGGGATCCTTTTTGGCAGGGGGGATGAAAATGATTTTGAGTATGAACCTCTACTGAAACAACCACAACATCGTTATCTGGCTCCTCTGAATCAGCAGGTACTGAACTCTGATTTTAGTCTGAATTGAACTGCATTCCCAGCACCACTGACTCTCTGGGTTAATTATTATTTGCAAATGGTGGTAAAATGGTTTTTTGTTTTTAAACTTGGACTGAACAAGGGGTTAATACCCTAGAGCTGCTCATTGCTAATTATACTTTTACGAGAATCTACAAAAACTGCTGAATAGCAATATATTCATTTAAACTTTATTATTCTCCCAATTTGGAGCTGATGCTTTGGTGACCTTGGAAACCCCTATAATTTTGAATACATTAGAAGAAGTATTTTTAGAGGCTGACCCCACAATTTATCTACATCAACAACTGAATAACTTTACTAAGATAAATAACTGCTTATTTACAGAAAACATGGAACAAAGAATTGGAGTATCCCATTTTAATAGGTCTCCAGTTTTTAAGAATATTAAATACGTTGCTTATGAACTTTTTTTCAGGCTTGTCACCTCAGTGAATGTTTAACAAGGGTTTGTTATCTACCTTTTTATGTAGGGGACGTAATAAATTTGAAGGAACATTAACACACTGATTTGAATATGCCCTCTAATTGTTCCACATTAATTTAACATGCTTAATGTTGTCAGCAAGGTTTCAGCAAAGGAGATAACATTTAAAGATGTTAATGTATTGTTGTATTATATTCTTAAAATTCAGAATATTTTTATTTATGAACAACTCTGGGTCTATTGCACCTAGAATGTTGCAAAAAGGATTATAATGTGTTCTTAGAAAGCTAGTAAAACAGATGCCAGAAGTTGGTTGGAAGAAATGTGCACTCTCAGCCTTTGAAATGGTTGTCTACTGATGTAATGGAAAGACTGGACAATATGATTTTGTGTGGTCGAGGTTTAACTTGTTACTTAAAAATTGAGCTCTATTTTTTAAAAAAAATTATACAACTCTAAGTTTACTAAGGTAGTTTTGTAATGGTTCCATATTTGTTGGTTGCAGTTTTTCTAAAAAAATATTATTTAATGCTACTTTAGCATTTTATGACTTTATGTCTTTTAAGCAAGAATACCAGTTAAGAAACAAAGCACTTCCTCCTCCAATTTTTTCTCGCAATAATCCTGTGAAGTAGGTTCAATAGAGAGATAATGACTGAGCCAATGTTACCCAGTGAGCTTCCATGGCTGAGAATGGATTATATAATCATTACACCAGGCTCAAATGTTCACCTGCCCTTTCCTCTAATGTGGCTGCTAGAATAGCAGAAGTGTTGGTTTTAGAATAACTGCAGTTTAGGCTGTTGCCTGAAGTGTAAATTATTATTAATCTTCATTACGATTACGTGAAAGAAGCCAGGCTTCTGGAACCATAACTGGCCTATAAGTAGTAAAAATGATAAACATACTTAATGTACATCAAAATCTATACATTAATGCAGAATACAATAGAAATCAATTGGAAGGTTTTAAGAACTGGGCTCACATCAAAATACTTCCTTAAAATAGTGGCATTCAAGCCAACCCAAATTTGTAAAGACTCCTTGCAAAAAGCTGACGAAGGCAACTATATTTTGAAATATAATATAATGCTTTCCCACATCAACAAAGTTACAGGCACATTTCTTTTTAAAAATCTGAATTAAACAGAGCCAGTTCCAAAGACCCTGTACCCACTTCTGTGAAATAATGAAGTCTTTTATTCCCTTAAAAGGACTACTGTAAATATTACATTCACCAGTCCATCCACTTCAGTTGAAGAATGAAAAAAATCACAGACAATTGTGTTTTCCCCATATATGTACCTTGCTTCCTGAATAAAGACTCAAAAATGGAGTTGACATTAATGCAGACATAGAACTGATATTAACTATTATTCCCTTGGACCTGAAAAAGTAGATAGAATATAAATTATAACAATTGTTGAAACAAAATAAAACACTAAAAATATACAGATGTTAACTATTCTTACGGCATGCAATGCAGCAAAGGATCTAAATATAGAGTTTCTGTGGGACCCTGTGGCATTCTGGGGAATAAAGGTGGAAGGTAACTTAAAGCTAGTGTTTCATTATGAAGTGTGCATAGTCATATACTTTTAAAAAGTGTGTGTGTGTATACACATACATACATACATACATACATACATACATACATAGATATACACAGAGAATCACACAAACACACAAAAATGTATATTCACAGATACCAACAAGGGACTCCACAGGCACAGAGGAAATGCCCATTGTATGGTGAGCAGCTGTTTCATCTGTTACAGCAACAACATAAACCATACAATCCCTACTAAAATGTATTATCTTCATAATTAGCTATTGGGTAATGGATTTGTAACTGCCAGTCAAAGGTAAATTGTTTTCCCAGGGAAGTTTAAAATAAAAAGTTCTGTAAAACAACATTAAAATATGAAATCAGATACACAAACCCAATTAAAAACAAACACCAAACAGTAGCAGGTAAATATACAGCATAACAAATAATTCAAGGGCAAATAAGAAAGGAGCCAAGAATATTTTTAGAGATAGGAAAAAACATTTGGTTTATACATATCAGCCTAATACTCTCAGTGACTGACAATATTATGGGACTCCATCTTCTAATCTTAAAGGCTCAGGAAGATACATGCAAACACAGGGGGTCCCAGATAACATGATCGGAAATAATTTCAGACTTACATATTTGGTTATTTCAGACAGCTTAACTCCTTTCATGATCAGTTTATATCACTAGCCAGTCAGTATCCATTCCCATCTTGCCTGGATGAATTTTCATCCTTTTCACTCTCATTTGCCTCTAACGTCTGCATGATAGAAGATCCTAGACTGAAATCCAGTGCCTAAGAGAACATCTACGTAATGAACTATTGCCAACTTTGTTGGGAAGTTTCAGGTTTGACTTACTCTTCCAGTTCCTAAGATGCAAATATGCACATGATTTTATGGGGAGGCAGAGTGGAGAGATTGGAGAGGAAGGGATAGGAAGGGATTACAAGAGAACTTTCTTCTTGTCAATCTCAAATGTTACAGCCTGCCTTGAAAAATCCAAATGTTCTTCAGAAACCTTCCAGCCTTTGAAGCCTAATTTTCTTTCTTGGTCATGATATTATGGCAGCATAGCCTTTCCCATCCCTCTATCTTCAACTTTCCACAACTCAGTTTTCTTCCCTTGACTATTTAAGTCCGTCACCAATTCTCATCTTCTTCTTTGGGGAGGCCACTTTATTCTTAGGATAATTTTCAATCTTGTCAGCTTCTCTCAATTTTTGGGACAATTTGGATTCCACAAGTTCTGAGAGACAATCCAGAACTTGAATAACTGCATTATAAAAATCTTTAAAAATCATTTTAATTTCCTCCATAATTCTCCCCAGTAGATTATGTTACCCTCTAGTGCCTCAGGAAGGTAAAATCCATTAAGACTGTAATTGGCAACTCTCTCCAGCTCCTTTATCTTCAGTGTAACCAATCAGGAAAATAGAAAGTGATAACAAAAAATGTTCCCACAGAAAAGTGAAAGCAAATAGGTCAGGATTCCAATCTGCAGATTCAGCAAAGAAGAAAAACTATTTTATACTCCTCAAAGCTCACTTTGGTAAAAAAAAAAAGGAACAATAAAAAAACAAAATTCTTAAATCTCAATGTTACAAATTGTATATAAAAAAGCCAAATCACCAAATTAATAAATTCCAGAAATAATGAAAGTCACCAAGAGATTCCGCATTTCTTTGCTGTAAAAAGCCTCCTTTGTTAAAAATTAAACAAAAAACCTTGGTGTTATACAAATGGGGTGGGCAGCTTTAGAGTCCATTTTTGGCTTCAGCGCGGCTTAGGAAAAGATGACAGCCCTGCCTCCCAGCTGATCATTCACCAGTCAATCATGAAACGCCATTTTGCCGTCTTCTGGCTGCAACCAGCCATCCGGAGAGCACATGGGATGATTCCTGGAGTTCTCCTTACTCTGGAGAACACTTCTGGGCTCTAAGGAAGCCTGCCTGAGCCTGGAAAAATTGTCACACTGACTGGTCTACTGTGAAGATCGCGAAAGACACAGTTCAAGCTGCCATGGAAGTCTCAGTCCTCGCATTTACGACTGTCACAGGAACCTGCACTCATATGATTAGCATTCAGGCTCTTCACAATCGGCATGAATTTACAAATGTCACAGCATCCCACAGTCACATGATTGTTATTTGCATGCTTCCCAACCAGCTCGCAACATGCAGTGTTAATGGAGAACATGGAAGTAAAATCGTAGGTCGCGGTCATGTGATATTTCACTTAATGACCATGGTGACTTGTTTAATGACCAAAGGGGAAGTGATGTCGTAAGTCTGTCATGGTCACGTGATTTTCCACTTAGCGACTGTGGCGCTTAGCAATGGAGTTGCCAGTCCCAATTGTGGTACCTAAGCAAGAACTACCTGTATTATCCTGGTCCAATCCTGATTAGCTTTTTCAAGATTAGCTGCCATCTGCCTTAACATAATTCCTTTTAAGCATGTCACCAATGAAACAAATGTTTTATGACTTTCAGACAATTGAGTGATCAATTCATAAAATCAGTATAATAAGCATAATCAGTACATAGGAAAAATAAAAACTGAATTGCTTTCAATCTACAACAAAAAGAAAAAAGGCAACAAGCAAGTACAAAATTAGTCATAATACAAAAAAAAATAAAAAAAATAAATCAAAAAGTAACAAAAGCGTGTTTGTAGTATTTTGGTAGCATCATTTTTTTTTCCTCTCATAGAATAGGGGAAGTTTTTTCTTGGTTGGTATTACCCTTTTACAAGTGTTAGAATAAAAGCATAGCTCTAGTGCCCATTTAACTGAGAATACAGTTTATTCATTTAAAAAGTTAGTTTGATTAAATATTATATCCCCAATGACTATTAAGATTTCCCAAGAATGTAGGATTTTGTAGGATTTAATTTGTTGTTGTAACAAATGATAAAGTGGGGCATTACAGCAGGATCCAATTCAATGCCAAAAGTCAAAAGAGCAGCATTTCCTCTGTAACCAGGGATGCATTCAGGACAACATACAGCCATATGCAATTTTATCACATTTTTACTAGATTTCTCCAACATGAATACATTAAGTGAGAAACTAGATATATCCTATTTATCAATGGTTTTTTCTTGGGCCCAATATTCACAAAATATACTGTGGACAGGGTGGGTGGGGGAATATATGGCATAAATTCACTAATCTTTGCTATTAAAAAAATCCACCAGTAGGCAGGGAGAAAAATGCCACTCACAGACAAAATATAATACACTTATTCAGAACAACAGAGTTACTGACAATGAATCACAGTAAATGTAAAACTAAGGCCCAATTCTCTTCTTCTTTGTAGAACTGTTAAATAGGGAGGATCTGCTTTCAGAACCTAAAGTTCTTCGGTGTGGTGAGCAAAAGTAATTGCAACAAAGAACAGTACCTTCAAAATGGGGAGTTAGAAGTTTATTGAGGATGTAGATTCAAACTGTTTGGAGAGTGGCAAGAATGATGAAGTTTCAAGTTGGGATTGGATTCTGAACAGGTGGATAAATACTGAGAAGACTTTTCAAGAAATATTTCATGACTGGATGAAAAGAAATTGACCATCATTGTTGCTGAAATTTTAGCAAGATAAACTCTGCTAGATAGTGATAGTTTCAAAAAATCCTAAAGATGATGACACGCAATAAAAAGGCATTTGCTACCTGGAGAAAATGTTGTGGCAGATCTAGACAAAATACTAAAGTATTGTTGTCACACTGACAACAAAAGCATGTATTTCGAAAATCATGAAAGCTGACCCATCCAAAAGGATGAACAAAGAAAAACAGATGCCTTTGAACTGTAGTGTTGGGGGGGGAAAAAGCTGGAAATACTTTGAAGTGGAAGCACCAGTAGCAAAGCTAAAGCTTAAATATTTTGGACACATAATGTGAAGGCAAGAGTCATTGGAAAAGATTCTGATCCTTGGAAAAAGAGAAGGCAACTGGAAAACAAACAAACAAAAAGCTAAAAGCAGCTAGATACTATTATTGATGTCATAAGCAGGAACTCACAGAACTCAAACAAAGTAGTTTCTGACAGACAATCCTGGCAAAATGAGGTCCATGGGTCATGTAGACTCAGAAGTGATAGAATGAATGAACACCAACAAACTCAGAATGCAAGAGGAAGGCCCCGAGCTTTATATCAATGTAGATTTTAAAAAATCTGCAGTGGTCAGGTAAATGGATCAAAACTGAGTTAGCAAAAAAAAAAAAAAAGGAAAATGTTTACACTTAGAGAACATCCAATAAATGGTTTATCAGAATTGATAATACCTATATAGAGAAGGATGAGGTTGAATGAACTGTGACATTGGATACAAAATTTTGAAACTGGGATGGTTAGACATAAGGAGGAAAAAGAACCATGCTTGTCCAAACCAACATGGTGCTATCAAGATAGTGGGAGACTGAATGTGATTGATCGTATCATCAGAACTCTGCTGATAAGCCAGTAAAGGGAAACACATACAGAAATAGTTCTATCCATTCATAGAAAAAGGCATCCCTCAGAGAATCCTGGTTTTAGCTTGCTTTGCTACATACCCAGGAGCAAGGAATTTTGGACTGAGTAGTGAAGTGATTGATTAAAAAAAATGCCCATTCCCCAGCAAATGAAAGAGGTTGAAAATAATGTCCTAAAGCAGGCCTGCACAACATGCAATCTGCCAACCAGCCCTGTGCAGCTTCCTGGCATTTTTAAAAAGCCCAATAAATTCACCACTGCCAAATGATGTTGCTGCTCCGAAAGACATGTTGCTGGCTGAGGGCTTCCAATGCCTCATCTACACTGTCAGCTCCATTGCTGCTGCTGCTCCGCTAGCTGCCAAACAGCTGATCATCACACCAGGTATTACTTTGAGTCTAGTGATTATTTTTAATTTATCAGTGTGGCCCTTCCCCTTTACATTGAGACGGCCTGTTCTAAAGATTCCTATTAGGTAGAATTCATCCACAATTAATCTGGCAGTCCAATTCCTTCTACCCTCTAAGATAAATTTATGAGAGCTGAAATTTTTGATTAAAAAGTAACTCCTCTTTGTCTGAGATTAAATAATGAGGAGGGAATTTGTTGGAGGCTTTTGTTGTTTGATTTTCCCCTGGAAGCAGTAGCTGGCTGTGAGAATGAGAAGGAAGTATCTAAAACCTCAACCCCCAATTTTGGTATTAAATCTTACAGGATATAGGAATCTACTTCACACACAATTCTAAGTACAGTAACTAGGCAGAGTGGCATTAGTGTTTGGTTTTATTTTTAAAATGCTCAAGGAAAGCATCCAGTTCTCTTCAAAGCTGATTTTTCTCTGAGGCCTGATTGCAATCTTAGTTAGTCCTTATCTGTTGTTCTTTGTTCATACTTCATCTTTTGAAGCACAAACCTTTTCCTTAAGTCTAACTCCTATCCATGCTTTTCCCTGCTGCTGTGAGTTCATAATAAACTCTAAATATGATTTTAAAATGCTATTTTTGGCATCAGTTTGTGACTGGGAGAACTGCCACTGGAATAATAAAAGGGAAAAAGGAAAAAAACCCTAAGCCAACAACAAAAATATTATATATAAAAGGGCTTCTCATACACATATATATGTATACAAACTTGCATACAAGAGTTTCAGTAAAAGATGACCATATTTCATTATAATCACTCATGGATAATCTACGTCCATAAGCAATGCATTCATAAGCTACATCAGGTCTTCAGTTCACTGAGTAATTGCAATTTTAAATGTATCTTTTCAATGCTGAAGGAAAATGTTTTTAACAATAAGAAGAGTGTGGAGAATTCAGTTCCATCATCCAGCCATCAGACTGTAGAAAGGGAAAGGCATTTCCCTTTTTTGACCGTGCTTTTATTATTATTTTTGAGGAGAGGAAAATAAAGTAGTGGCAGCAAATACTAAACAGTTACTGCTGCACAATCTGGGGCTGTCCTGGTTGTAAAGACATTCTTTATAGCTTCTCAACCAAGACTTGAGATGCCTGTCATTACTGTGACTGATGGGAAAGGTAGAATAAATATGGTAAAAGCATTCACCATAAAAGGATTGGAGGACTATTATAGGTAAGAAGAGGTGAAGGTAAACTAGATCTAAATAAGGGTGGAAGGCTAAGAGAAAACAGTGCTGACAAAATTCTATGGGAGGTCTAGCAAATGGCATCAATGCCATGGTTACTGCCAAAGATCTCAATAAAATCTGAAACTGCCTTACAGCAGCACAACCCAGTGATGCATTTCAGGTGCCAAGTTTGCAAGGAAGAGATCTGTCCTCCAGTATACAGGAGTGTGTGTGTGTGTGTGTGTGTGCACACGGGTACTAATAAAAAACATAAGATAGATGTAGA
This sequence comes from Candoia aspera, assembly GCF_035149785.1. NCBI lineage: Eukaryota > Metazoa > Chordata > Lepidosauria > Squamata > Candoiidae > Candoia > Candoia aspera. The sequence continues at coordinate 268,495,390 of NC_086153.1, read as the reverse complement.
TGATTTGTCTAGATTAGGACAAATACTATCTGTTGGCAATGTTCTTATATTTCAAGCACTTTCAAAACAATGCTCCTACTGCTGTAAGTCCAAAGGCTTTTCATGAAAACGCAAGTGGTACTTCACAGGATTGCAGAAGGTAGAAGAGAAAACAAAACAAAACAAAATTAATATGATACAAGGAGCATTGGAAAAAAACAAATTAGACAAGGACAAAACAAAATCTCTTAGCTTTTTACCAGAGAAATGCAGAGGAAGAACTTAATGGTGCTATAGGTGCAACAGTTGAAAAGGAATTGAGCCTCAGCTGTGGGCACATGCGTACCTTTCACCACAATCTCAGCAACTGGAAGTTCCTGACAATGATTCTTGTACAGGTGAATGGATTACACATTGGAATTACACATTATGCAAAACTAGCAATAATGTGTTAAATAGTAAATATGAAAAGCTCAATGGGGAGTAAGTTTAGTTCTGATGAAAGAAAATGAGGATGTGACAAATTTCAACTCAGCACTCGTGAAACTGCTATGGGGTTACCGCTATTCTCAGGCTCACTTATCAAAGCCAGGAGACTGCACCAAGAAAAGAAGACTTCAGCACTGATTTTAATTTCGGTAAGGGCTTATATGACAGCAAGGAACGTCTTGCTCAGTCAATCAATACTTTAAACACTGAGCAAAGAAAAATACTTTTAATGGCCGAAGTCTCTTAGGTTTTTGGCATTGTCCCACCATGAAGAGATCTGAACAGATGAGCTTGGATGGAAAAATGGACCACTTAACTCATCAAAAGAGGAAATAATCTGCAAGGGAGCAGAAGACACTTTAATGCAGAACCAAATATTGTGCTTCAAAAACAAGTATATCAAACTGAAGGAAGAAGAGAGAGACTAACGGTAGCATGGTTTTCTGTGCCCATTTTTGGGGAATATAACCTGGAAGGGACCAAGCAAATGATAATGTTTAGTTTTCAGAAGAACTATCTAGCTCATGTAACAATGGCGTAAATGGAGAAATGTCAAAAGGACGATCTACACTAATACTGAAAGGCTGCCATCTCTTATTATTCCAGAGTCTTTTCCTTTTGGGCATACATTTTCTGTACCTGCCATATAAGTACAGCTTGTTCTCTCTATCTGTTTTTCCTCCAGTGACACTCAGGAATGACTTTAAGGTTATTCCCAGGAAAAGCCCAAAATCATAGCCACCCCCACAGAATAGCTTGTTGTTGAATTCTCACTGATGAGTCATTCAGGCTCTTTAATTCCATTTTAAAAAGAAATCACCAAACAGTGGAAAGAAAATAAAAAAGGGAATCAAGTAGAGATAGGCTTTCATGGTCTGATGATTCATGCACCCAATCCCATGACTCACACAGCATTACACTGCCAATAAAATATGGAGGCCAGGCTGATTAGTCACAGTAATGAATTTTTCAAAGAAAGGATTTTCCCCTATAAATAATGATGGCTGTCTGGATGTGTTTATGTGACTCACCTTTCTACCATGCGAGGAAGCACCAACTGTGTCATCTGAAAAAAAAAAAACAAGGAAAACGATCAAGTAATATGTAGAAACCAGATTGAGGAAAGCCCTCTCATAAAACAGCTGACCCCTCTTCACCTCAAAGAACTATAGAAGGATTGAAGGCTGTCATTTGTGGAGGCAGTGTATTTTTATTCTACTTATGCAGTTTGGTTCTTTGATAAAACATGTTGAGGAAATCAGATGAACTAATCTGCATGTATAACACCTTTATCAGTCTGTCTGATTCTGCGCTGTTACAGAATGGTTTCAGAGCTTCTGTATGTCACATTGGTGAGATTGATCAAATATCTAGTGCTCATGCCAGATCATACAAGAATTCAAGTTTAATTAATATCAAAGCATGGAAAACAATAGTGGTTGAACAGTGCAAACTGTATGAAGGGGATCAGAAACAGCAAGCTAAACTATTTAAAAGAATATGAAATAGAAGTCAACTGGTCACGGATTCCATTTCTCGTAAATCTCAGCCAGCATGATTAAGTGGGAGGTTGTACCAGGCACTTCCCATAATCCATTCCATTTCAGGTGAGCAGCATAAACAGGCAACCACGAATAACATTTTGTAGGCTACTGAACATGGAACGAAATGTAAGGCTTTGGCTTTGTGATTTTTAAAGGTAAAAATTTCCATTATCTGGAAAACCAAGGCACTAAAAGGGCTAGAATTATTTCACTTTGCCACAGTTCACCTAGTGCTGCCTTCTATCTTATGCAACAGATTGTTTTAGCCAGCTATTAACATAAAAAGTGATTCTAAAAGAATTTCGCTTTCTTGTGAAATAAATTGTCATAATATCAGAAAAACTGGTTCTCCAGCCAAAGCTATGAAGTGCCTAATCTGTATTTTAATATACCAAATCTAAGGAGTCTATACTATAGCAATCAGTTACCATTAAAAAAAAACAAGAATGTATTTTATCAAAAAATACATTTTGCTGTTTTTCACAGCACAAACACCATCATGAGAACATTACATTAATTCAATCTACAACTTCCATCTTGAGTCTAATTCAAATTGCAAGCTTTGTGGCTACAACATCTGCCCTAATCTTCGGCTTCACTCCTTTTGCCCCCACCTCCCACCCCCCCTACATAGTCTGACAGAGAACTCTACAAAATATAAACCATGCACAATTTTCTGTGGCATTTTCATTGTTAATCATTTTTTTAAAAATCATGTTAATTGTTTATGATAAATCCAAGAAATTAGCATGCAATTACTTGAATTAGATAAATTAAAAGATTATACTAGTGACAGATGATTATATTTTAGATACAAACTGTAATGGAGTATATTAGGGAGCAATTTAGTGAGAGAATTCAGCATTTTAAAGAACTGAAACAAATTCAGAATGAATGCTGGATCTTATAGGATAGAAAAGGGAAAAAAATAAGGAAACACTAGCATCTTTCCAGACTGTCACAGTGTTGTCCTACATACTTCACAGTATATGAATTATTAAGGCTTACTAAATATTAGTATATATTAAGTATATTATAACCTCAGTTGCTGATGTAAAATAGATAAATTTTAAAAATTAATCTCTATTTCCAGTCTTCGCAAGTGAGTCAGAAATGGAACAAATGGGAAATAAAAGTTTTCACAATGCAAATATGGGGGCGGGGGGGAATCCGGGGGGACAGGTGGGGGAAGAAAACAGATGGGATGGAGAAACTGTCCTAACAAGCAGGAACCACGCTGAGGCGAGGAATAGGTCTCTAAATGTTTTATTACTGCTACCGTAGACAGAAAATCCTACCAAACTGAAGAAGCGTGAGAAAACCCATACAGATAAACCCCAAAAGTCAAGGCGGGTCTGTTTTGTGTCTCTTTGAATGACAGCTCAAATTCTCACTACTACACATGCGTTTTCCCCCCTGGATAGGGACCCCTCCTGCTCACCATCAGTGCTCATGACATCACCCTCCCCTCCAGATTCACATTCCATTTCAGCCCCCTCTTCTCCAGAGTTCCCTCCTCCCTCCAAAGTCTCATGAGAGTCCATCTCCCCTTCCAAGCTCCCATGGGAACTGGGCAATGGTGGAATAATAATAAAACTGGGCAATAATACACTTTCCAGTGTATTAAATATTGGATCCCCTCCTCCTAGAGTCCAGAATTTCCTTGACTTCGTACTCCTCCTCCCCACCCACAATTACTGGAGGTGGGGGGGGGGCATTTGCGATTGTAAGGCACTTGGGGGAGGGTCTTTGGCTAGCAATGATCTGTGAAACATAGGATGGACTTTCATGGATGCTGGCAGCTGTAAACGATAAGCCACTGGATTTATCTGTTGCACCACAGTGAAAGGGCCCACAAACTTAGAGTCCAACTTCTTGGAAGGCCTGGTAGAAGTCAAAAACTTGGTAGAGAGCCACACTTTGTCTCCTACAGCAATCGCTGGCCCCTCTTGTCTGTCAGCATCTGCAGCTCTCTTGTAAGCATTTTTTGCTCTGTTCAGATGCTTCTTTAACAACTCCTGTGCAGCGTGAGGAGGTGGGCAACACCTGAGGGCTAACCCTGTAGAGTGCTTGGAAAGGAGACATCTTGGTAGAGGATTGCACAGAGTTGTTATAAGTAAATTCTGCCATGGGGAGCAGGGCTGGCCAATTGTCTTGCCGATAAGTGGTGTAACACCTAAGATACTGTTGTAACCATTGGTTAATTTTCTCAGCTTGTCCATTACTAGAAGGATGATGCAATGATGACAGGTGGATCTGGACACCTAATGACTGGAAAAGGGCCCTCCAGAACCTGGAAGTGAACTGTGGGCCTCTGTCACTCACCAAGTGATTTATCATGCCTCTATACCTAAAAACATGGTCCATAAACAACTGTGCTGTGGCTTGCGCAGATGGGAGGTCCTTGCAAGGAATAAAATGTGCCATTTTAGTGAAAAGGTCCACCACCACTAGTATGGAAGTCAGCCCCTGGACTGGGGGTAAATCAGTGATGAAATCCATGGAAACTGTATCCCAAGGCCCACTGGGGGTGGGGAGGGGTTGCAAGAGTCCTGCGGGCCTCCCGGCTCGTCTACAGGTATGACAAGAAGCTACGTAACCCTTTATGTCTGCAGTCAACTTAGGCCACCAGTAGTCTCTCAGAGCTCTATGGAGTATTGGAAACACCTCCGTGCCCGGCCGTTTGATGGTCATGGCAGTCTCAGTACTTCTTCCCTCAATGAGGGGGGAATGTATAATCTCCCACTATGCCAGAGGATTCCTGCTTCCGCATTAAATGGGGATGCGGTGTCTTGTAGACCCCTCTGGAGGTCATCCATCCTGGCCCTGGCATACAGGTCCTGTTGCTGCTGAGCTTTGACCATTGCAAAGAGGTCCTCTGCTTGTCTGTCTGCTGCTAAAATCTCTGTCTGGTTCACTCTCATAGACTGATCAAAGTTGTGAGATTGTAATATAGTAGCCTGGACCTCCTGGTGAGTAGCAGGGGTTGCCTGAAAGGATCAAGACAAGGCATCCTGCGCTCCAGGAACATAAGAAATAACAAAATTGAAATGGGAGAAAAACTGGCTCCATCTGATTTGGTGTGGGGTGAGCGATCTGGTGTTTTGTAGAAGCTGTAAATTCTTGTGATCAGTGCAAACCTTCACAGGAAAGGTCACACCCTCCAGCCAGTGCCTCCACTCTTGAAATGCTGCTTTAATTGCCAGCAACTCCTTGTTAAAAACATCACAGTTTCTCTCTGCCGGCGAGAGCGTGTGAGAGAAAAAGGCACAAGGAAGCAACGTCTTCCTTACTTTGTGAGTATATTGCAATAAAACAGCAGCAATAGCAAAATCTGAAGCATCTGAAAGTATTATGAATTGCTTCATGGTATCAGGATGCTTTAAAAGCGGCTGGGATGCAAAGAGTTGCTTAAATTCTTGGAAGGCTGCTTGCTCCCTCTCCCCACAAAGGAATTTGGATCCTTTCTTCAAAAGCTGTGTGAGGGGCTTGGCCCTGTCACTAAATTTATGTACAAATCTTCTATAGAAATCGGCAAATCCTAGGAATTTTTGTACATCTTTCACATTGCCGGGGGGGGGGGGGGGGGGTTGCCAAGAAAGAATTGCCTGGACCTTTGAAGGATCCATGGATATGCCTTCTGTTGATATTCTATAGCCCAGGAAATGTAATTCTGTTAAATCTTGGCAAACAGCTTGTTCCCTCTAAGTCTTTGTAAGACATTATGTACATGGGTTACATGAGTTGTAGCATCCTCAGAGAATATTACTAAGTCATCTAGATAAATGACCAGATACTTATCTAGTAAATCAGAGAAAATCTGATTCATAGATCAGGAAAATATGGTGGCCGCATTCACTAATCCAAAAGGGACCACAAGGTACTCAAATTTTCCATACCTGGTATCGAAGGCAGTCAGATATTCATGCCCCTCTTTCATCTGGATCAGATTGTACGCATTCCTGGGGTCCAACCTAGTAAAAATGCATGCTTTCTGTAAGCAATCCAGCAGGTCAGCTATTAGGAGAAGCGGGTAATTTTCCCTGAACGTGACCTTACTGAGGGAGCTGAAATCATGAACAACTCTCAAGGGTGCCTCCTGAGCTGCCGGTGCCAACGGGTCAGGCTTCTTTGGTATGAAGAATGTAGGAGCAGATGCTGGGGAAGTAGAAGGTTGGATGAAACCCATTTGGAGATTAGAATCCAAGTAATCTTTCAAGGTGGCTAGTTCCTTGGGGGACATGGGATATTGTTTCCTTGCTGGAATCTTGGCTCCTGGTATCAACTCAATGGTGCAATCACAGTCCCTATGGGGGGGGGGTAGTGCTGTGGCCTCTTGTTCGCTGAAAACATCTGCGAAATCTGCATACTTGGCTGGCAACTGGACCCCCCTGCTTCTGTGACTGCGTTGGTTGCTGGAGAGAGAAGAGCGGCTTGAATCTTGTGGTGCTGGCATTCCTTAGCTGGGAAGGAGATTGCTCCCATAGTCCAGTTCAGCAATGGGTTGTGGATCTTCAGCCAAGGACTATAGGCACATTAAGTGATGCAGTAACATAAAGTTGGATCCACTCAGTGTGGTCTCCCGTTGTTAGTTGCAAAGGTTCTGTGAATCTTCGAATCTGCCCTGCCTTGAGGGGCTGGCCGTCAATGGTCTCAACTTCTATGGGACGTGGCAATTCCATGGTCGGGATGTTCAGGTCTTGTACAGTCTGTACATCAATAAAATTGGTGGAAGCTCCAGAATCCACGAGAGCCTCTAATTTGACCTGGTGCTCTGGGGTTATGTGCATTATGACTGGTAAGTAGTAAAAGGATTGCCTGGAATCCTCGGAATGAGCCCTTCTTGATTGATGGTCTCCCTGCTGAGCTCTGCGGAGGGAGACCAATGGAGTTTCCCTGTTTGGAAGTCAAGGTGGAGGTGGCTCTTGGTTCTGCTGCTTGTCCTGGGGCTCTTACGGAATTTGCTTGGCTTCTCGCTGGGCAAGCTCTCACCATGTGCCCCTGGACTCTGCAGTAGAAACAGAGGGCTCTCTCTCTCTCCTTCTCTGTCTCTCAGCCTCAGAAGTAAGTGTCCTGCTTGGCCCGATCTGCATCGCCTCCTCTGGTCCTGAGTAGAAAGATGCTGCAGAGAGAGCTGGAAATCCTGGAAGTGCTCTGAAGACCCTGCCTCTCCCCGGCTGCATCTGTCTGAGCTCTTCTAGCCTGGCGTCTATGACCACAGACAGCTGATATAAACCTTTTAAAGTAGCTGGTGTTCCCTGGCGCACTAATTCGTTTTTTATTTCCTCATCCAGCCCGTTTGAATTGGTCTTTCAAGGCACTCTCATTCCAGTCCAGATATCCTGCTAACAGCTTGAAATCAGCAATGTAGATTCCCACCCTCTTGTTGCCTTGCTTGAGCTTCCGAAGTTCCTGGCTGGCAGTGACCTCTCTGATCGGGTTGTCAATGTGTGCTTGGAACCCTGCCAGAAAATTCTGGTAGTTATTGAGAATTGGGTCGTTGTTCTCTACCATGGGAATAGCCCATTTGGCTGCTGGACCCTTTAGCAGACTTAAAATAAAAGTGACTCTGGTTCGGTCTGTTGGGAACTCTGCCGGTCTGCTGTCGAAAAACATTGTGCACTGTGTGAGAAAGGTTCTCAACTGTCCTGCTTCTTCTCCAAACTTCTCTGGTAAACTGCCCTGGGATCAAAAGACTACTGGTGGGGCTGCTGCTGCTGGCACCGGTTGTGGGATGATCGGAGCTGGTTGTTGTAACTGCTGTAGCATAGCCGCTTGTAATGTGTTGACCTGGAGATCTTCTTGTTGCTGGTGTTGTTGCAAGGCTGCTGCCAGTTGGTGAATGGCTTGCTGAATTTCCTGGTTTTCCGAAGACATTTTCCCAAAAAGAATTTTTTCTTTTCTTTCCTCCCTCTTTCAATGGGAGTAGGAGTTTGTTAGGATTGATGTCCTGACAAGCAGGAACCACACCAAAATGAGGAATAGGTCTCTAGTGTTTTATTACTGCTACCGTAGACAGAAAATCCTTACAAACTGAAGAAGTGTGAGAAAACCCATAGAGATAAACCCCCAAAGTCAAGGCGGGTCTGTTCTGGTTCTCTTTGAATGACGGCTCAAATTCTCTCTACTACGCATGTGTTTTCCCCCCTGGATAGGGGCCCCCTCCTGCTCACCATCAGTGCTCATGACAGAAACCTTGCATAACGATCAGCAATGGCTACAGAATGCTTGCAAAGTATAAGAAGAGGACAAATGACTTCGGTGGACATGAGTCCTGGACAATTCTCATTCTCATATACTGCATGATATGGATGCAATACTTGATTTCCTCAAGCATGTAAGGTCTAAGTAAATAATCTGTGATAACGGAAAACAGTTCAACAGGAAGAGATAGTCAGACTCTATATCCTACACAATTCCTTTACTGCTATTTTTATATTATTTATTCATACTCTGCTCTTAGCCTGAAAGTATCCCAGAGTGAATTTATAGAATACAAACAAGACAAACCCTGCCCTCAGATTAGCACTGTAAAACTCTATGGTGTAAAAGAAAAAAGGGGATGTATAAGGACAACAGTAAAATTCAAGTACCACTCCTTAATGTTTTATGGGTCATATAAAAGCCAGAAGTGATATTAAATGGGTTGCTTACAGAGGCACAGATATCACAATCACCCACAGAGCAGATGGTCCTATAGCTCTTCCTCCTTGATCATTGGTATCAATGGTCTCTGGGAGGAAGGAGGAGGGGAACACAGTCTGTTGCATCAGCAATGATCAGAGATGGTAATTCCTCATTCTTATGAAGTATTTTGCTTTCTTAAACATCTAACAATGTATTTCAGTATAGTCTGCCTATGTACTTAAGGTCAGCTGTCTCTTATAATCATTTCTGCAAAGTACAGTAATGGTGTCAAATTACCATACCATCATGACCCAACAGATGGACTTGGGCTGGAAATAACAGCTGTCTTCTGTGGAATAACCAAGTGGCTTTTTAACAAATCACATCTAATAGCATATTTGTAAAATGAGAATTAAAACAATTTGAGCTAGAGAAGGTTAATCAAAGAACAAATCTGACTAGCCACTGACAATCAGAAGTTCTTTTCTAATGCCACCTTTTCTAGCTACTACAAGCAACTTTTTAAAAGGTCTAATTTCCATTCTGAAGAATATGAACATTTTAGGTAATTTTAGGTATTCTGAAGGAATACAGGACTATGTATAGAGGGTAGGACAATAATTTTTAGATAGATTAAATATGGCAAATAAAACACTTCCTATTTTACTGATTACTATTTACAGCATTTCAACTAAGCATTTTCATGCAGTAATAGCCTATAGCAATCAAGGAGTCATTTATTTCTGAGCTTCCTGAAAGGCTCAGGAACGTCATATACTGCATCTAAGTGGGGATTCTGACATTTTCTCTGGATACAGGTACAATCATTTGCCATCATCATATATACAGTATCATCATATATACGGCACTAAATAAATACAATGTGAATCAATAGGATTCTTAAGCATAGTTCTTTTGATAAGGAAGTATTTTTTGGAATGCAAGCATATATAGATTTTACAGATAGTCCTCAGGTTACGACGGCAATTGGAACTGGGAATGCCGTCGTTAAACGATAGGGTATAAAAAGTAATGTCACATGACCGGATTGCTTAGTGACAACAATCCAGGCAGTCCTGGTTGCTGTCGTAACCCGAAGATGTGTGGGCCATTAAGTTGGAAGCAGAGGGAGTCCCAGATAAGGAGTGCGGGGGTGCCGCAGGGGGGTGGGGGAGGCCCCGGGAGAGCCAGCACAGGCCACACACTAATTGGGGGAGGCCAGGTGTGGTGGATTTTGGCAGTGCTGCTGGTTCTTGGGAAGGAGGGAGCTCATTCCAAGAAGGGGAAGGAGATAAGAGGAATCATAGTCCAGGAGGCAGTTGTGGGAAAACGAAGAGGTTCAGAATAGCCCCACCTAGAGCTTTCCCAGGGTATTTCCCCTTAGGTTAGGTAGAGTTGCTTTAGCCTGGCAAAATTCTGTCTGTATGGCCTTAGCAAATAAAGAACTGAAGTTTGGCTGGACTGATTCTTGGTCGTTCTTGGGCTGGGCCTGACACCAGGGGAGGGCTTGGGAGGCCTGGTGCAGGCCATGCATGGGTGCAGGAAGGCCAGGGAATGGATAGCGCAGCAGGACACAAGCACAGGAAGGCCAGGGGGACTTACCAGAGCAACTTCCTACCTTCCGTGCTGGCTTCCCCATTGACTTTGCTTGCGGGAAGCTGACAGGGAAGGTCGCAAATGATGATCATGCGACTGCAGGACGCTGCAACGGTCTGAAGTGCGAGCCAGTTGTCAAGCGCCTGAATCGTGATCATGTGACCGTGGGGGTGTGGTGATGGCCGGAACTTCAAGGACCGGTCATAAGTACCACTCATTCAGTGCCATCACAACTTCGAATGGTCACTGAAAAAGTGGTCGGTAAGCAAGGACTACCTGTTAATAAAAAGGTATGTTTAAAAGACAGCTGAAGTGTGGCTTTTCAGCAGGCCATACTTCAGGTTCAAGGGTGTCTTAGCACAATACCACTCCCCGCCTACATACCCTGGTGAGTACTCCTACTAGCAGAAGACAAAATTAGTAGTGCTCCCTAACCAGAGGACAATTTACACTCCCACTTATTAATTTAAAAGGGGGAAAATTCATGTAAGAATACAGTAATAAAAATAAAAGTTTATATGGCATGATATATACAGTACATCATACTCCAGTAGAGGCCTACAACATTACTGTTTCTAGAAAGTGATTATATTTAAACTCAGATGAAATAGAAAGCTATAAATAGAAGTATTAGCATACCACATAGAAATAATAAGTTAGGAATACTGGTTGTTTCCTTTATATCAGCATCTTTTTAGTAGTTAAGATTTATGTGTTCTTTTGACCTCAACTTTGTGACATCAGAGATATGTTTAATTTCAAAAGACAGAGAAGCATTGCTTTGAGATTTTGGAAAGTAGGGGAAAGATTTGTTCTCGAAATGAGAATGCCTGACAATATTGTTTGGGAAAATGGCAACAATATGTCATTCTCTCAAGCAGAGGAAATAGCAGTCTTTCTCTATCAAGGCGGAAATGCCATGCTTCCAAATGAAACACTTGTAAAATGGTGTCCAGAGGAAAGGCAGAAGAGATGCCTGAAGCCTGTAATGTAACTGAAAAAAATTAAATGGAACATGGAATAAAAGGAAATGAACGAATAAAACTAGCTAGAAAAAATATTCAGGGAATTACTTGTGGAACTACTCAGATTTAATTTGCAGTATGGAAAAGAACAATTGGAAAAAAGGGTGTAAAATGTTTTGGCCTCTGAGTTTTCAATATAATTTTCCAAATGCCCTTTCTCTATTTTTTGCCTGGAATATGATTCCTTAGAAAGGGTTGCAAGTTCTTCTGCTATTTCTGATGTTACTTTCTACACATCTCTTTTCCAGAGTAAGAAAACTTTTTTTATATAGAAATACCAAAAAGGCTTGGCAGGCTGAGGTATGAACAACTTCAAGAACATTTCACCCTTTCTTCTACAGGAAAGTATTGTGCTAGTAACATATGCCGAAAAACTTCAAGAAGTTGGTACAGAAAGATAGACTTATGGAGAAACTCTACAGGGAAGCCATTTTAATGCATAAAATGGCCATGTATAATTGCACCTGCTTTACAGAGACTAAAGTGCACCAAAATCGTTTTTAAGACAAATACTTTATTATTTTATATCTGCAAAATAATGTCCCTGAATTATCAAAAATTCCCAAAATGGCACTTACCTTGCACATGGATATGACATTAACATTTATCATACTGTCAATATTCTGTAATGGGGAAAAAAAAGTATAACATTATTATGAACTCTTGATTTAAAGGTGTACAGCAACTAAGATGACTAGAGTATACTATGCAAAAACCATTTGATTAAACTTGGGAGCCCAACTGGGACCCTGGTAATGCATTGATCTGATTTGATTTCTGGATCCAGAATTCAAAGAATCAGATCTCTATTCTCCTAGAGTTACAGGAGAATCAGAAATGTTAATAAACTTTTCTTAGCAGAGTTGACACGAGCATGCTGTATCAGTGTATCATCTCAAAGTAAGTTTGTTTTCTTAAAAAAATATTTTAAGGTTACCATTTTAGGACAGATTGTGATAAAATGGTAATCTCTACAATGTGGTAATCTCTACAATGATTACTGACGGTCAGGGGTTTTTTTCTGCAGAAGAAAAGGATGATGTCCCTTCCTGAATGCAGAGGAGATGATTATTGGGAGCTGAGCTGGAAATATAAGGGATTAATTCACACGTCTTTATTCTTGCTAAATGTAGCACTCTGAAAACTACAGATTATGTCCCCAGAATTTCTGAATTTGACTAGCTTCCAGATCAGATAGCATATGGACTGAATGAAAAAATAAAAATATTATCACACAGCCACTCAGGATGAGTTATTAGGAACAATGGAGCACAGCCGTGGGGAGCAAATGGTAAAATTAAGGCGCTCCCACTGTATGATCTCTTCACCCTGCAAGACACTGTAACTGGAGTGAGCCTAATTGCAAGGACTGTTCTGCTTTGAGAATGGACTTATGCGTGACATGTATACCAATTATTAATGCTTCTCCTCCTTTTCTACAGCATTGCAAAGCACCAGAAAAAGGGATTAGGACTGGACTTAACTGATACCCAACATTAGAATGGAGTGGGCTCAGGCTGATCTGCTCTACTTTGGGAATGAAAATCTGGTTCAAATGATTCCCTTTCCTGTTGGCATTTCCCCAAATTACACTGGCATTCATCAAGTGTCTGGTGTGCCCATTTTGAACTGAGAATCAGTAATATTGGTTTTAAATGTTTTTATTTTACTGGAGATAGATATTGTTTTATTTCTGGGTTGTGAGCTGCCCAGAGTTTGGGTCAAGATGGGTGGCTGAATGAATGAATGAATGAATGAATGAATGAATGAATGAATGAATGAATGCACTGAGGAGCCAAGTTTCAGTCTTGAGGCGAGAAAGGTTACAAATGCAACTTCTAAATGAGCTGAGAGACAAGGTCTTCTTAAAAAGAAACCTCAGACAAGGTCACTGAGGAAGCAGTAAAGAAAAAGAAGATATAAAAGGTAGGTAAGGTAAAGAATGAAAGGAAAGCATATCACAATTTGAAACAATATCTGTATGCTTTCTTGGCTCCAAATTACAATGCTTGTATCATTAAGGGGCAAGTACAACTATCTATTGTTTTTCTATCTTGCATTTTAATGAACTTAAAGAACTCGGTCATAACGATCTACTTTCCGATCTTGAATCCTTGTTTGAAGGTGTGACATAAATCAATTGAATGCTAGTTGGCAACAAATCAGTATTTTCTTTAGGTATTAACTTGGGAGGCTGGGGTGGAATTTTCATCATCACAGCTTTCCACATATCAGAACATAATAATATAAAGTACATTGTAATTAATTTATTTAAAGACCTCATTTTGCTATGTTTTATTTGATATTGCTTAACTATGTGTGTAATACATCTTGTATGCATTTTACCAAGTTAAGGTGGAGGTCAGACAATCAGGATATGTTAAGCACAAAGCAATTCCTGCTCTTAAAGGCCAGTATAGTAGCCTCAATTATTTTTCTTGCATGTGAAACAAAACCGAAAGAAAGACTTCTACAAACCTGAGAAACAAAAGTGTAAATACAACATTAATTCAAACAAGACTAATGCACTTAATATTGTGGGAGGCAGGATGAGGGTATGGAAGCATCCTGAATCCTTGGATTAGGATTAGTCATTACACATCTTAATTTATTTTAAGTTAATGAACCGCTTAGCGAACTCTCTCTAAATCTATGTGGGGTTGCTACTCCAGTAAGTTCTTATTCATATTTTTTCAGCTATGATTATATAAAGAAATCAAATAAAACCAGTGTCACACTTTAACAAATATCACTTAAATTTATAAGATAGGTGAGGGAGGAAAAGAATACTTACTTTATCTAAATCTGGGACCTCAAGGAAATATTCAGGATAATCATAGGAAGCGCCCACGTTGTTCACTGAAACATACATAATTTTTTTAAATTTACACCTTGAATGTATGATGTTCTGAAATTAACTTTTGGATAGCACTGTGTTTAGCTATTAGTTAAACAGCATGTCACTGACATCCCCAGTTCCTTTAAGCATTGATGCCTGAGATTATGAATGTATTAAAGTTTCTTAAATTGTTATTAATCAAGTCACCAAATAACAGTGAACACAAAAGAAAGACAATGCAACCACTTCTGTTAAAGTCAGCTCCATAAAGCACCAGAAAGACTAATGTGACTGGATCTAGACTTAGCCATACTTACCACAGATTCCTGGTTGTTTTCACGCATGACACTAAACCAGGATCGTCTACCATGATTAGTTTAACAAGCCATAATGTTCTGGCTCACACACAGCACTAAATAATCCATACATTAAGCTAAACCAAATAGCTCAATGGTTTTGTTTGATTTGTGAATTTTGCCACTGAAATCAATGACTTCACTTACCATGATTTCAATATGTCTGTTTTAAGAAGCTCTCTGCATTTAATCTATGTTTACATTTCAATCCATCAATTACAGTCTAAATTCACAGTTTAATCCTGACCTCCAATTAGGATCTGACTATGATGTATCATTAGAAATTAAATAACAGATTAAAATACAGCTTCTTGGTTTAGCTATAGCGAGAAAGCTTTCTGTTCCATTATGCAGAAACAATCCCATTTTCTGTGTACTAAGATACGGTTCATTGGACTGAGTTACGTTTGGATCAGGTCAATGAAAAGCATGACTTTAAAAGTATGCAAATGCTAACATATGTAACTGATTTTATGATTGGTACATACAGCTAAGGAAATGTCATCAGCTAAATCAGTGTAAGATACAACAGTTCTTATGAAGAGTACTTTGTATGTCAATGCAGTCTAGTTACTTTTACAATCTAGTTACTTTAAATGACATACAGTACTCCAGTTGGGATTAAACTTTAAAAGAATACAAACAGCAGCATTCTAGCAAACATGTTAATATGTAGTTTAACATTAAACTCAATTACATGCCAATATACAACTGAGTTCGTATTTTTCAGGCAATTTACACAATTATGAATTGAAATTTCATTATCTCTTAAAGAAACATAATGTGTTGCCTTTCTGTCAATAAAACACAGTTCTGTGAAAAAGAATTCATCTTCTTTTGGATTATCTGATTTTTCTGACTGAACATTATCAGTTTCATGTGGTATATAAATGGACCTTGGGTGAATGATTAATTCATAAACAAATAACCCAGGATACAACTAGACTCTATGAAAAAGCATTCACCCCTGTAGTTCAATCAATTAAGCTAAAAACATAATTATGGCCAGTTTCATGAGTACTTTACTGAATCATCACCAATAATTTGGGCTAATCCCGCCCTATGTAAATCTCATAAACTTTGGCACCCTTTATATCAGTGAAATTCTCATCTCACTGATTCTAGAGGTATGTCATGCCCCCATTAAAAGAAATTTCTGAAGGTTTCCATCTGAGGAAGGTTACAAATCCATTTCTAAAGCTCTGGGGCACAACCAACCCTCAAAGACAGAGTTTTGAAATGGAGAAGACTTGGGCCAACAATGAGTCTTTCCAAGAGTGGTTATCCTGCAAAAATAATTAAAAGAAAACAGCATAAAATGATCCAGGAAGTCATGAAGAACCCAAGAACAACATCCAGAGATCTGCAGGCTTCTCTCACCTTGGTTTAACCATCAGAAAAGTACCAGGTATAAATGGAATTCATGGAAGAGGAACAAAACCATCTCAAGTTTGGAAAAACAAAACAAAACAAACATCCCCCAAAACAAAATTCAACACCTGGATGATAGACTGATGAATCAAAAGTGGAACTTTCTGGGCTACATGAATATCATTATGTACAGCAGAAACCATATGCTGCATTCCACAATAAGAATCTCATACCACTGTCTAGCCTGGAGGTGATTGTGTCATGGCTTGAGGATGCTTTACTGTCTCAGGATCTGGACAACTTGCCCTTATTCTGCTTTGTATCAGAGAAATCTACAGGAGAATACAGATCTCTTCATTAGCTGAATACAGATCTCTTCCTTAGCTGAAGCTGAAGCATAATGGGGGAAAGGCAACAAGATAGTGATTTTCAACAAATTAAGTCTAGAAGAGAATAGATGAAGAACAAATGTAATGTTTTGAAACAGCCAAGCAAAATATGATGGCAGGCCTTGAAACAAGCAGTTCATGCTAGAAAATCTTCCAGTGTTTTTGAGCTAAAGCAGTATGACATAGAAGAATGGGCCAAAATTCCTATATAGTGATGTAAGAGACTGATCATCAATTACAGGAAGCATTTGGTTGCAGGTACTGCAGCTAAAGGTACTGTAACTACTTATTGAATCTAATGGAGTGATTACTTTCTCATACTGGCTCACTGCATGCTGGGCGATTTTATTAACTGAGTTAAACAAGAACCAAACTTTGATCTTATTTGTTCACTCATATTCACTTTATATATTAATAGGCCCTACATGAAGCTTAATAATATTCAGCAGCAAAGACACGCAGCAATTCAGAATAACCAAAAGGAGGCAAATACTTTTGCACAGAACTGAATATGATATAAATAAAATCCAGAAAATAATTGGGTAAAGTTTATTAATCATCACCCCAGCCCTCTTTTCTTCACTCAGATGCAAAATCCTGTAATATTACTGAGAGAGCCAGTTTGGTGTAATAGTTAAAGGCACCAGGCTAGAAGATTATGAGTCTATTCCTGCCTTAGGCATGAAGCCAGCTGGGTGACTTTGGGCCACTCGCTCTCTCACCCCTAGGAAGAAAGCAATGGCAAACTCCTTCAGAAAACCTTGCCAAGAAAACCACATGAATTTGTCCAGGCAGTCATCAGGATTCAAGATTCCCTTGAATTTCTCCCTGAGAAATAATTTACTGTACGTTTTTAAATTCTTTCACAGCTGATGCATGCAAAACTACTGTATGATTATTTGCCCTAATATGCCAAATTGCTGACCATGAGCTGCACATCAATATCATTTATAGCCCTGTTTATTAACAACGTTCTTCAACTGGTCCTGAATCAGACTATAGAACATTAGATGGCAGTGTAAGCCAACACATGGTGTATGAAATCTTGGAAATTACTCAATGAAGAATATTTGAGTGAAGTGAGGAAGACAAAGAAAACAGGAGTGTAAGAATAACACAGAACAGTATCGTTAATAACAGTTTTATTACATTAAGCATTTTCTTTCTTTAATAACCATTAAACCATTTCTTGTTTTTAAGATGTTTTCTGTTTTGTTTCCATGCTGCTAGGAAGTCCATTTTTTACAGATTAGCCAAATATAAGTGTTCTGAAAAACTCTTTTCACATACTTCAAATCTATGTAAGTGTTCTGGTCATCCCCAATCAATTGACAGAATTTTCATTCAACAATTTCAACCTATGTTTTTCATGAAGTATTTTTTATCAGAGTTACCACTCATTTTAAGTGAGTCTTTTTCAGAAAAAAAAGATAGTATCAATCTGAGGGTGGTAAATAGTTTTGTTTTCTTGGGCTCAAGAACAGAGATAGACAGAATGCTGAAGCAGTGAAGAGATTACTCCTATAGAAGAAGGCAATGACAACACTTAACAAGTTCATAAAGAATAAGCGTACTGAAATGACAAACGAAATGAAAATAGCTTATGGTAGTAATATATGGATGTGAAAACTTATCACTGTTAAAAAGAAAGGCAGATGCCCACAATTAGGGATTGAGAAACAATTACTAAGAGTACCATGAGCCTCAAGAAGAATAAATCAACCAGTTCTAGATTAAATACAGGCTGTGCCTTTGGTCAGCAAGCAAAAGTGTACATCCTTTGGACATGTGATGTGAGTAGATGGTAGACTAGAAAAAATGATTGTTTAACAATGTTGAAAAGAAATAGAACACAGTTCTTCACACTTTTTCATGACACAGGATGTTTGTTAAATAATAATGATGATGGTTTATGGATTTGTTTATAGATAAGAGATGGGATATGGGATAAAGAGATAAATGTACCTTTAGAGAGGGTGAACAGTTACTAAATTTGTTTATACTTTTGATTAAGATTGGAAATCACTTCTTTATATATTTCTTTTCTCTTTATTCTTACTTTTCTCTTTCTCTTTTTTCTTTTTCCTTGCACTTTTTCCTCCTCTCTATCCTCTTTTCTTTAAGTTTGGTTTGTATTAGATTTTATTATAAACAAAATTCTTAATAAAATCATATAATGAATGAATGAATGAATTCCCAGAGCCCTTAATCAAAAGGCAAAGATTTATTGATAGAAAATAGGTTGTGTTTGAGCCAACCTTTTTTTGTCCTTAGTCTCTCATAGAACCCCCTCAAGTTCTCATGAAAGCCTACAGTTCCAGAGAACACAGTGTGAAAAACTCTGAGGTAAAAGTGGGGGACAACAAGTTGAATGGGACTATAGACTTAACTGGAATGTCCTCACAGGAGCTATTATTAATGACTGGAAAAATTGTATTTGTACAGTTAACGGAAGTTACCCAACTCAACTGGTAGCTAATTGACAATTCATTTAATTCACACTTTTTACTACTGATAGTGAAACCTCTAATCACCACTTTAAAAGGTGGGAAGCAGAGAGAGCGCATGCAAGATATTAATTAATCCTAACCGCTAGGATAATTTTCCCTTCTAGAACATGCCATGGCCAACAATATTAAAGAGTACTTTAAACTTTAAGCTCTACTGTGTAAACCAGGGATCAACCTCAGTTTGGCAGAAGCAAAACCCTTTCCTTCCTTACTTTCAGTTGTTGCCACATCAATGTCCCAGTTTGACATACCCCACCAACCTTCAACCTTCTTAGTGCCTTTCCTTTCCTTATTCCCCTCGGTCACCACTACCAATATCTACATACTGTATATCATCAGCAGTCTTGGCTTTTTGCTTCTCTTTTATGAAAAGAGCTTGGCTTTGGTTCTCTTCTATGAAAGCACATCTGATATAATCTGAGGATTCTTTCTTCACTTCAAGAATGTCAGGGTAGAAGGAGAGAAATAGACTGCTTCCTGTTCAAGGAAAGAAACTTTTTTTTTTAACTCTTCATCTTCAAATTGTTGAACAATGTATACTAGTGCTTAGTAAAATGATTTCAGTACTTGCAGACTCTAATACAAGACATTATTTCTGAGTCACTTGCTTTTCTTTTTCCTTTTGCAATACTGTCAAAATATGTAGTTCTAAAGAGGGAACTGTAGCCTGTAATAGGAATATATGGAGATTGTGATTTTATTTTGTATAACCCACATAGAATTCTGCCCAGCAAAAAGAGTTTGTAGGGTTTAAAATGTATGTAAATTTCCCCCCAAAATGGCTGATATTAAAGTGTACTCGATAAGAGCAACCTGGATATTTTAAGGAGAAAGGTAAGTTATTTCTTTTAAAACATAAATAATTAAAACATCTAGGCCGCTTGTTGACACCATTTACACCTAGTCGGAATAGGGCAGAACTTTGTACATTTACTAGATACACATAATGGGGTAATGGTATCTCTAAAGATATGTAAAGTAAGAAAGATATGGGGTAAATGACATTACATTAAATTATCTTTGGAAGAAAATGTTCTATTTTTTGTGTTCAACGTGTCAAGCTTTGTTCCACAGAGAACAAATGCAATTAAAAAGTGCATTTTATCTGCTTGTTGCAAGGCTAGGGTTTCCTCCCACCCCACCCCCTTTAAAAAACCCCCAAAGAAGATGAATTTAAGATACAAACCTAAAATACCAATTTCAAGGCCTTCCAAGCCTGCTTTTATATTGCTGTAAATATTTTCTCGGTTTGAAAAGTCAGCAACAATTGTTTTTGTTTCCACCTTGAATTTGCTCTCTGAAATAAAGAACACAAACATAACAGGTAACCATAGAGCACTGTGTCTCATTTCTATTATATGCTAAGGTGAAATGGTAAAACAGCCAGCTATTGAAATATACCATTGTAACAAACCTTCATTTTGACCAGATTGTTTTTGTATTTGATTTGAAAGCTTTTAAGAAATTTTAACTTTCTTATTTTGCAATAAAGAAAAGATTTCCAAAAATAATATTTAGTTATTATTCTGCAGTACACAAGCCTCTTCTGTTAGGTCTAACAGGTCACTTATTTAATAGTCATTTAAAATTATTCTTGTCTAGGCATTCATCACTGACCAGTTTTAAGCAACTCACCTTTCATACTGGATCAGGTATTTTCCAGTATAAATAACTATGAATGGAGGAATATAGTTCATAGTTTTATTCATTACTTAACACTATCAAATGACAACCTGGGAGCAAAATAATCAGTCTGACAGTTCAAAGTTGCTTCCTGATATTTTTTAGCCAAAAGTAACAGCAATAAAAGTATATACCACACAGAATTCAAAGTTCCTTTACACAACACTATTTAGCCCCCGCATAACAATCTAGCTTAATACATGATGAAGGATGCCTATCACACTTATAACTCAATAATTAAATACTTAATTTATTTTCTAGTATGTTTCTTCCTACTATATATTTTTCACAAGTGGTGCTGTTTTATGTCTGATACTTACTTGACTTATATTTTGTCCGTTATCAAGCTGAATGTCATGCCTCTACAAGCACTACAAAAATATATGCCTGACTCAATTACAGTGGCAATGGGTACATCGTTGGAAGACCAGATGGGGGACAGATCATCCTGGAAGAAATCCATCTATGTGGCTGCTAAGAGTCAACTTGATGGCTTATCATCATCACCATTGCATAGCTTGATCAAACATTTCATACTCTGGTTGAATCTAGACATTAGATTTTCAGGTGCCATATTTTCTTTGTTTCTGTTGTTCTAATAAGTTAACAAGCTCTTGCAAAACTTTTGTGGACACAGCATACCCTATCAAGCAATTTATGTTGGCTATCTCCTAATCTAAGCATTGCAACCTCCAGCAAGAAGGAGATTCAGCAAAACTCCTACTGGGCATTCAGGCATCTGCTAGCATAGCACTGGATTCTACAATATGTATGATATTCTATTAACAAGCTACTGATAACACATGGATTAATAAAGAGTATAAATATTTATGGTAGTTCATCTTTGTCAATATACTTCAAAATCTTGGATTATTTTTACTAGCAGTAAAAAAAAAAAGCTATGAGTCTTTATAATAAAGAGATGTGATCTGGAAATAGTGCCCACTGATAGCTTTCTGTTAAAACTCTGACCATAGGATTTCAAAGCGGAACAGATGTAGCTAAAAATAGCAGCACTCCACCTCACTCTAGAGATGTTGAACATGGTTTTTTTTTTTTCCTGATGTGATCACAAGATTGCTGCTGCAGTAGGAACTTAATGCTATTTACGTCGTTATTTTGCATAGCAGCATGTCCCTGGGGATTTTAAAATAATGCACTTGTTTCCAAAAGATGAATTATAAAGTGAATATTTGTATCTTGCTGTAAGGGCTATTTAATCTGAGGGGGGAGAAGGGAATGAAGGAAAAAGTAACTGAAAACAACTGACAATTCTCCATGAGTAGACAAACAGTAGAAAAGCAAAGTAAGTGTGTACCATATGGTTTGGTCCCAAGGTACAAGTTGACTAATTGGGAAAATGTGGAAATCCGCAAACACTTGCAATGACAGAAGGGAAAGGCAAAATTAAGCTCTGCCCTCCTAAAATACAGTATTTACCAATCTAACAAGGACACAATCAAGACATATAAATCTGCATACCACTTCACATTTTTCTTTTAAATAAATGAACACAGAAGATGGTTTTAATTACAGAGATACAATTTAGTGTCCAACTATGATTCAGTGGGTTAAATGCTATCTGCATAATGCACTTATCTGCTATTTATGGAACAGAAATGAAGACTGAACATTTCTTCTATTTCTTATATCAATACTAATTTGTTTCCAGCCTTTCTGCTTGATTTGTCCTATCAAGGTGGATTACAACAAATAAAAAGCAAAATAAAAAAATAAAAATAAAAAGACAAGTTAAAGCCAGTACAGACATCTGTTACTAATTTAAACTGTAATCTGGGACAGCAAGTAAGCCTGTATTTTTATCAAGAAATCAACAAGCTATATTACTATATTATATTATTCCTTAGTTTAGCAGTCCTATGGCAAGACAAACATCTTACCAATTTATTGTCATCAGGGATGTGCAAGGGTCTTATATAAAAGTCATGCTATAACATTGTGCAAGTGCAGTTAAAACTTTCCGATTTATGTAACTTAATGTTTTTAGCTCACTGTTCAGACAAAAAGTTTCCTATACTGGTTGACACAAGGTGATTTATGTATTTATTTGACTAATATGACCACCCATCTTAAAAAACACAACTCTGGGTATCTTACAGAAACAATAAACATCTTACCCTCTTGGGTTTTAGCTTTTTACTTATCTATTTTATAATATTTACATATTTTTAGAGTTTTGTTATATTGTATATTTATATTTTATAATGTTTTTAATTGATATGCATTGTTGTTTTAATGTATTGTAAGCCACCCAGAGTCGTGTTTGAGATGGGTGGTGGAAAAATGTTCTAGAATGAATGAATGAATGAATGCCAAAAAAAACAATAGAACCAAAACCTGGCATCTCAACCAACCTTCTCCAACACATCCAGCAAAACCACCCCTGAGCTTGAATGTCACCCTAACACTGCGCTTGGGGGAAGAGCCAACTCTTTACGGCCTTCTGGAAGGCTAAGAGGGTGGGGGCCTGCTGGATCGCAGTTCCACAAAGTAGGGACTGCCATGGAAAAGTCACAATTTCTAGGTCCTGCTAGGTAGCAACATTTAAGGCAAGGGATCTGGAGCATCCCTATCCTATCTGACCTGGTGGAATGGGCAGATACCCTCAGGGAGAGGCACTCTGGCAAATAACCTGCCCCTTGCCAGGTTAGCAAGTCATTAAACAGTAAACCACTTGAAGAGGTAGTAATGATGACAGTGATTATTCTTCTCTTCACATAGCAATCTCTGAGGAGAGCAGCAGCAATATGCGACAATGATTGACTAATTATTCTTAGTTAAGAACCATAAACTAATTTTGTATTTCTCATGTTATCTGCAATTAAATGACCAAACTACTGCCATTTTTAATAAGCTGTCTTTTACATGCTGTATTTTATATGTATACATGTGTATTTTTATATGGCCTGTTAACACTGGCAAAGCGTTGATGCATTTTGCCTTACATTCACTCATAGCTGAATTTGTGGGTCGATTTTTAATCATTAATAAGAATCCTAGCAAAAGATACTACTCATTATATGTAAAAGGTATGAACAGGTAGTTTTCTACCCCTTTTGTTTACATCTTTGTTGTTAAACATTACTACAAAAACCAGGAAGCAGTTTGCCTGCTACCTATTTCCTCCAGCAGGAAGTCTCCACTAGATCCCTATTTCTTCCACAAATGGAAAGCAACTTAATTTATGTAAGGGTAAATCTCAATCCCATCAAGTATGCATAAGCCCCATCCTGCTGTATTCAATTATCTATCTACTTATATTTGATCATCTGTTTATATCAGGAAAGCATTATCCACTATGTATTTGCTGTGGAGAATATTTTCTTCCAAATTAGTGCAGTATGGAATGCTACCTTACTTTTAGGTAGTCTTAGTGTCTTTAGGTAGTTTTAGGGTCTTTGTCAATCATATCCAAAAAGGCATGAATATCCAAAAGGCACGAATCATTCATTCATTCATTCATTCATTCATTCATTCATTCATTCAGCTTGTATGACACCTCAATTACAAAGGCAATCCTAAGCAGCTACACAGAAGATGACGGATAAGTGGACACAAAAGCATAGAGCCATAAGGTACTGGAATCCAACAGCCTGCTTGTCTTTTGGGGAACAAAAAGACAGGAAACATAATATTGAAGATCGTTCAGTTCTTCAATGTTCTTCTATTAAAGGTCTAATTTAGCTGGATAGTTTACCAATCTGAATTCCTCAGTACAAAACTCTTTGTTGAGCAACCTTTAACAATTGTATACTATTCTTGCATATACACATACTTTACCTTATATATATATGTAGGAGCCACATTATAGTATCAATACTACACATTTGGTTTCTTGCTTGAAATATAAAAAATTACTCCAATTTCTACAAGTAATACTGTACCCAAATTCTGCAGTTTAAACATTACAAATGCACAAAAACTACTGAACGTATCTTGCAGCAAAACCACTGGAGCATCTTATGAACACCTTAGACCAGGGTTTCTCAACCAGGGTTCCGTGGAACCCTAGGGTTCTGTGACAGGTCACTAGGGGTTCCCTGGGAGATGATTTATTTAAAAAATTATTTCAAATTCGGGCAGCTTCACATTAAAGAGGTAAGCTTCATTCTTTATTTCTAGTTTAAGAACACTGTTAATGCACACAGTATATAGAGGCCTACACATGAAACAAATATAATAATTTCGTAACGTCTGGCCTATATTTGAGCCTGTATATGCAGGGGTTCCCTGAGGCCTGAAAAATATTTTCAAGAGTTCCTCCAGGGTCAAAAGGTTGAGAAAGGCTGCCTTAGACAATCACATTTATTACTGCACTGGAAAGACAGACCACAGATGTTTTTTTTTGTTTAGTTTTTTTAATTGAGCTCTTCCATGTCACGTGTTTGTCTTTCCTTAGGGAACCATCAAGCTTAATTAACCTTTTGCTCCCTTGAGGGATTTTTCCTCCTGGCATTTTATACCATTGGTATATTTTTCTTATGTAAGCAGAAACTGGATTTCAGGAACTGTTAATATATACCACAGATAATACATTGCCCATGATATGATACAGTTGAAAAGTAGGGAACCATGATTAATTACTGATATTACAATATAATGTCTAATTTATAGCACTAGACTGTGTAGCATTAATCTTATCTGTGGTTTGTTCAGAATTGTTCTACCCTTTCAAATCACTGGAGGTAACCAGAGGGCTGGGGAGTTTTGTTCTGTCACTAGAATGGCATCAAGTATGTTCAATGACACCAAAGATTTAGTTATTTATTTATCATATTTTTATTACCGCCCATCTCCCCCACTTGGGGGACCCTGGGCGGTTCACAATAAAACAGTATAAAATACAATAAAATCAGAATAATATCAATAAATATACGTATAAAATATAATTAAATCCAAGTGATGGCAGATCTAATTCACCCCAAAGGGGACCGGAAATGGTCCTGGCAGGACTAGGGAACCAACCTGCCCCAAGAGTGGCTCTTCCTCTCCCCACTCCAGGCATGGTGACAAAACCAGGTCTTCAGGTGTTTCCTGAAGTCCAGAAGCGAGGAGGCCAACCTCACTTCTGGGGGAAGGATGTTCCAAAGGGCGGGAGCTGCTGCAGAGAAGGCCCGCCTCCTGGACCCCGCCAGATGGAATTCTCTTACAGATGGTATCCATAGCATGCCCTCTCTGCATGACCGGGTGGGACGGGTTGATGTAACGGGGATGAGACGGTCCCTCAGGTAACCTGGCCCCATGCCACGTAGGGCTTTAAAGGTGATAACCAACACCTTGAATTGGACCCAGAAGCAAACTGGCACCCAATCCACACAGGGAATAATGTGTGCTGATCTTGAGGCACCAAAAACTGTCCGCGCGGCTGCATTTTGGACCAGCTGTAGCTTCCGGATACTCTTCAAGGGTAGCCCCATGTAGAGCGCA